>NC_044560.1:93360320-93376899 GCF_007565055.1 Rhinopithecus roxellana | reverse complement strand
AATTAAATTTAAAAAATAAATAAATTTTTAAGGTTTTTATTTAAGATAGGATCTCACTCTGTTGCCCAGGCTGGAGTGCAGTGGCCTTATCATAGCTCACCAGCCTTGCTCTCCTGGGTTCAAGCGATCCTCCCACCTCATCCTCTCTAGTAGCTGGGACTATAGACGTGTGCCACTGTTACTGGAAAAGGGTCCTAATCCAGACCGCAAGTGAGGGTTCTTGGATCTCATGCAAGAAAGAATACAGGGAGACTTCATAAAGTGAAAGCAAGTTTTTTATTATTATTATTATTATTATTATTATTATTATTTTTATGTTTTGAGATGAAGTCTTGCTCTCTTGCCCAGGCTGGAGTGCCAGTGGCATGAATCTCGGCTCACTGCAACCTCTGCTTCATGGGTTCAAGTGATTCTCTCGCCTCAGCCTCCGGAGTAGCTGAGACTACAGGCGTGTGCCACCATGCCCAGCTAATTTTTTGTATCTTTAGTAGAGATGGGGTTTTACCGTGTTAGCCAGGATGGTCTTGATCTCCTGACCTCGTGATCCGCCCACCTGGGCCTCCCAAAGTGCTGGGATTACAGGCATGAGCCACCGCGCCTGGCCGAAAGCAAGTTTATTAAGAAAGTAAAGTAATGAGGCCGGGCATGGTGGCTCAAGCCTGTAATCCCAGCACTTTGGGAGGCCGAGACGGGCAGATCACGAGGTCAGGAGATCGAGACCATCCTGGCTAACACGGTGAAACCCTGTCTCTACTAAAAAAAAATACAAAAAAACTAGCCGGGCGTGTTGGCAGGTGCCTGTAGTCCCAGCTACTCAGGAGGCTGAGGCAGGAGAATGGCGTGAACCCGGGAGGCGGAGCTTGCAGTGAACTGAGATCCGGCCACTGCACTCCAGCCTGGGTGACAGAGCCAGACTCCGTCTCAAAAAAAAAAAAAAAAAAAAAAAAAAAGTAAAGTAATGAAAAATGGTTACTCCATAGAAAAGGCAGCCCTGAAGGCTGCTGGTTGCCCATTTTTATGGGGCTATTTATATATGCTAAGTGATGGGGTAGATTATTCATGCCTCCCTTTTTAGACCATATCGGGTAACTTCCTGCTGTTGCCATGGCATTTGTAAACTGTCATGGCCCTGGTGGGAATGTAGCAGTGAGGACGACCAGAGGTCACTCTTGTCGCCTTCTTGGTTTTTGTGGGATTTAGCCAACTTCTTTACTACAACCTGTTTTATCAGCAAGGTCTTTATGACCTGTATCTTGTGCTGAACTCCTGTCTCACCCTGTGACTTAGAATGCCTTCACTGTCCGGGAATGCAGCCCAGTAGGTCTCTGCCTTATTTTACCCAGCCCCTATTCAAGATGGAGTTGTTCTGGTTCAAATGCTTCCGACACCACCATGCCCAGCTAATTTTTGTATGTTTTGTAGAGACAAGGATTCGCCATGTTGCCCAGGCTGGTCTCCAAGATCCTCCTGCCTTGGCCTTCCAAAGTGTTGGGATTACAAGAGTGAGCCACCACACCCAGCCAAATGCCGTTTCTTTTTTTTTCTTTGAGATGGAGTTTTGCTCTTGCTGCCCAGGCTGGAGTGCAATGACTCAGTCTCAGCTCACCACAACCTCCACCTCCCAGGTTCAAGTGATTTTCCTGCCTCAGCCTCCCAAGTAGCTGGGATTATAGGCATGTGCCACCACGCTGGCTGATTTTGTGTTTTTAGTAGAGACAGGGTTTCTCCATGTTGGTCAGGCTGGTCTTGAACTCCCAACCTCAGGTGATCCACCCACCTTAGCCTCCCAAAGCACTGGGATTACAGGCATGAGCCACCAGCTGTAAATCACGTTTTTACTTAAAAAGAACTTTAACACTGGGCGTGGAGGCCGAGGCGGGCAGATCATGAGGCCAGGAGTTTGAGACCAGCATGGCCAACATGGGGAAACCCCATCTCTACTAAAAATACAAAAAATTAGCCAAGCGTGGTGGTATGTGCCTGTAATCCCAGCTACTCAGGAGGCTGAGGCAGGAGAATCACTTGAACCCAGGAGGTGGAGGTTGCAGTGAGCCAAGATTGTGCCACTGCACTGCAGCCTGGGCAACAGAGCAAGAATCAGTCTCAAAAAACAAACGAACAATCAAAAAAATCCCAAAAACCCCATGATTTAAAAATATAGCCGGGCGCGGTGGCTCAAGCCTGTAATCCCAGCACTTTGGGAGGCCGAGACGGGTGGATCACGAGGTCAGGAGATCGAGACCATCCTGGCTAACACGGTGAAACCCTGTCTCTACTAAAAAATACAAAAACTAGCTGGGCGAGGTGGCGGGCGCCTGTATTCCCAGCTACTCAGGAGGCTGAGGCAGGAGAATGGCATAAAGCCGGGAGGTGGAGCTTGCAGTGAGCTGAGATCCGGCCACTGCACTCCAGTCCGGGCGACAGAGCGAGACTCCACCCAAAAAAAATAAATAAATAAAAATAAAAAAAATTAAAAAAATAAAAAAAAATATATATATATATAGACAGAACCAGGTGGCTCACACCTGTAATCCCAGCACTTTGGGAGCCCGAGGAGGGCAGATCATGAGGTCAGGAGATTGGGACCATCCTGGCTAACATGGTGAAACCCCGTCTCTACTAAAAAAAAAGTACAAAAAAATTAGCCGGGTGTGGTGGCCGGCACCTGTAGTCCCAGGTACTCAGGAGGCTGAGGCAGGAGAATCGCTTGAACCCAGGAGGTGGAGCTTGCAGTGAGCCGAGATCGTGCCACTGCACTCCAGCCTGGGTGACAGACAGAGTGAGACTCCATCTCAAAAAAAAAAAAAAAAAAAAAAAAGGCTGGGCATGGTGGCTCACACCTGTTAATCCCAGCACTTTGGGAGGCCAAAGTGGGTGGAACACTTGAGGTCAGCCATTTGAGACCAGCCTGGCCAATATGGTGAAACCCCGTCTCTACTGAAAATACAAAAATTAGCCGGGTATTATGACACACACCTGTAGTCCCAGCTACTGGGGAGGCTGAGGCAGGAGAATTGTTTGAATCCAGAACGTGGAGGTTGCAGTGAGCCGAGATCCCGCCACTGCACTTCAGCCTGAGTGACAGAGTGAGACTCCTTCTCAAAAAACAACAACAAAAACAACCTAGGGCTGGGTGTAGTAGCTCACACCTGTAATCCCAATATTTTGGGAGGCCCAGGTGGGATAGGTTGAGCCCAGGAGCTTAAGGCCAGCTTGGGAAACACAGTGAGACACCCATCTCCATTAAAAAAATAATAATAAAAGAAAAAGGCCGGGCGTGATGGCTCACGCCTGTAATCCCAACAGTTTGGGAGGCCGAGGTGGATGGATCACCTGAGGTCAGGAGTTTGAGACCAGCCTCCCCAACATAGAGAAACCCCATCTCTACTAAAAATACAAAATTAGCTAGGCATGGTGGCGCATGCTTGTAATCCCAGTTACTCCAGAGGCTGAGGCAGGAGAATCACTTGAACCTGGGAGGCGGAAGTTGTGGTGAGCCGAGATCGCACCATTGCACTCTAGCCTGGGCAACAAGAGGGAAACTCTGTAGTCCCAGCAACTTGGGAGGCTGAGGTAGGAGGATCACTTGAACCTGGGAGTTCAAGGCTGCTGTGAGCTGTAATCATGCCACTGCACTCCAGCCTGGACAACAGAGTGAGACTCTAAATAAATAAATAAATAAATAAATAAATAAAATAAAGACATAACAAAATTGAAAAGATATATGGCATGGGATGTCACCCAGCCTGGGGCCTCAGGGAATAATTTTCTGCTGGGACCCCAGCAGGATAAGTAGGAGTTAGCCAGACAAAGAGCAAGGGTATTGCAATGAATATTCTTTGTATATCTTTGTGTACATGGTACAAGATATTGTAGAAAGAAGAAATAGGGGCCGAGCGTGGTGGCTCACACCTGTAATCCCAGCTATTTGGGAGACTGAGGCATGAGAATCACTTGAAACCAGGAGGCACAGGTGGCAGTGAACGGAGATCTTGCCACTGCATTCCCGCCTAGGTGACAGAGCGAGGCTCTGTCTCAAAAAAAAAAAAAAAAAAAAAAAGAATAAGAAATAGGGTGTGCAAAGGCCCTGGGGTAATAAACAGTATGGCACATTCAAGTAACTGGGGGAAGGCTGGTGTGGCTGGAGTGAACAAGAGGAGATAAGACATAAACCACTGGGCAGGACCAGATCAAGCCACTCTTGCAGCACTGAGAAAGCATTTGGATTTTATTCCAAATGCAATGAGGAGCACCACTATGTCAACCTAAAGGAGAAAAATGAGGCAAACTGAGAGTTTATTGTGGCCAAATTTGAGGGCTGCAACCCAACAGCATAGATTCAAGTTGTCCCGAATATGCACTCCGATTAGTGACAGTTACAAATGAGGTTTTTAAAGGAAAAGAGGCCAGGCATAGTGACTGATGCCTGTAATCCTAGCACTTTGCAAGGGTGAGGCAGGCGGATTGCCTGAACTCAGGAGTTCGAGACCAGACTGGCCAAGATGTTGAAACCTCATCTCTATTAAAAATACGGGCTGGGCGTGGTGGCTCACGCCTGTAATCCCAAGACTTTGGGAGGCTGAGGTGGGGGGATCACAAGGTCAGGAGTTCGAGACCAGCCTGACCAACATGGTGAAACCTTGTCTCTACTAAAAATACAAAAATTAGATGGGCATGGTGGCGCATGCCTGTAATCCTAGCTACTCAGGAGGCTGAGGCAGGAGAATCACTTGAACCTGGGAGGCAGAGGTTGCAGTGAGCTGAGATTACGCCATTGCACTCCAGCCTGGGAGACAGAGCAAGACTGTCTCAAAAACAACAACCACCAAAAAAAAAAAAAAAAAAGAAATTAACAGGGCGTGGTTGTGCGCACCTGTAATTCCAGTTACCTGGGAGGCTGAGGCACAAGAATCACTTGACCCCAGGAGGCAGAGGTTGCAGTGAGCCCAGATGACGCCATTGCACTCCGGCCTGGGCGACAGAGCAAGACTCTGTCTCAAAAAAATAAATAAAAAATAATAAATAAATAAAGGAAAAGAGATGGCAATTCCTAAGCTGTTTACCAAGAATTTACATGAAAACAACATAAGCTATTGATTGGCTATACATTGTTCTTTGTATCACAAATTCCTGGAATATGAAGATGATGGGTGAGGTAGCTAGTCAGAAACAAAAAACAAAATGACAAAATGCTTTTAAACAATTGCCCCTGGACAGGAGTGGAGAGGCATGACTGAAGTCCCATGCTTATGCTTCTCTGGGCTTGATACATTTTGCATATCTCACTGAGCTCAGGCTGCTCTGTGCATTTTTCTTTTCTCAACTTCAAGGCCTTTAAGGAGGGGAGCAGCCGATGTCACAAACAGTTTAGAAAGGTCACCCTGGAGGCAGGTCCATATGTGCTGACATGGAAAAACACTCAAGACAGATTCTTAAAGAAAAGAGGCTGGTTGCCAAATGAAACACTGAGCTATCCCGGTTATGAAAACACAAGCAAGCAAACAAAATACAGGTCTGAGTGAAAACACACAGCCAAAGGTCTAAAAGGACATACAGATAACTAGAAACACAATTTACCCTCTTGAGGAGCAGAGGACTTGGAATTTGTGAAATTTAACATTGCTTTGTGCGAATTTTGGTTGGATTTTGCAATGATAGTAAATGTCTGCATTACTTGAGTAATTAAATAAATGACCACATAAATACATAAATTCTGTTTTAATAAAATTGAATAAACAAATAGGTTGGTTTTTTCTCCTTCCTTTTTGTTTTCTTTTCTTTTCTTTTTTTTTTTTGAAACGAGGTTTTGCTCTTGTTGCCCAGGCTGGAGTGCAGTGGCGTGATCTCAGCTCACTGCAACCTCCGCCTCCCAGGTTCAAGTGATTCTCCGGCCTCAGCCTCCCGAATAGCTGGGATTACAGGTGTCTGCCACCACACCCAACTAATTTTTTGTATTGTTAGTAGAGATGGGGTTTCACTATGTTGGCCCGGTTGGTCTTGAACTCCTGACCTCAGGTGATCCACCTGCCTCAGCCTCCCAAAGTGCTAGGATTACAGGTGTGAGCCACCACCCCTGGCCCATAGGTTGGTTTTTCAAAAGCAGACCCCAACATGAGAATTCTTGCATGAGTGCTTAATTGAGGAGGGCTCTATGGAGAAACAGGTAAGGCAGTGGGGAAGCAGGAACGTGAAGGGGAAGAAGACAAACAAGGGTGTGATTTCAGACAAAATTCCCAGAGGGGTGCATTACCAGCCTGACCCGACCTGGCAATTCTGGGTTGGGTGGCGGGGCCAGGGGAACTACTACCTGCCCTGAGGCAAGAGGGCTGGTGTTCATTTCCATTATGCTCAATCATTGGCCACAGTATATCCAGAGGGCGGGACGTGGGTAAGAGGAGAGAGCAAAACTCCCAGGTACTTCTAAGTACTATTGCCAGGACAGGGCAGCTCCAGTAGCTGAACACAGTCTTCTGAACAAGGTCCACGTGATCCAGTGGAAACTAAGGCACCAGCTCTGAAACTAGGACAGGGGCACAAATGATAAGAAGAGATCCGAGGGAATCTGGACTGAGCATCAACAGTCTCCACTTTGGGAGGCCGAGGTGGGTGGATCATGAGGTCAGGATTTTGACACCAACCTAACCAACATGGTGAAACCCTGTCTCTACTAAAAATACAAAAATTAGCTGGGCATGGTGGCACATGCCTGTAATCCCAGCTACTAGGAGGCTGAGGCAGGAGAATTGCTTGAACCCAGGAGGTGGAGATTGCAGTGAGCCGAGATGGCACACTGTACTCCAGGCTTGGCGACAGAGCAAGACTCTGTCTCAGAAAAAAAAAAAAAAAAAAGAATGGCTACTCCATAGGCAGAGCTGCCACAAGGGCTGCTGGTTGGCTAAAAAACCAAAACAAAAACAAAAACAAAAAAAAGCAATAGGTAGTATGTCAAATTACCTATTAAGCAACCAGGTGCAATACCTCACGCCTTTAATCCCAGCACTTTGGGAGGCCGAGGCTAATGGATCACGAGGTCAAGAGATCAATACTATCCTGGCCAACATAGTGAAATCCTGTCTCTACTAAAAATACAAAAAAGTTAGCTGGGTGTGGTGGTGCGCACCTGTAGTCTCAGTTACTCGGAAGCTGAGGCAGGAGAATCGCTTGAACCTGGGAGGCAGAGGTTGCAGTGAGCTGAGATCACGCCACTGCACTCCAGCCTGGCAACAGAATGAGACTCCGTCTCAAAAAAAAAAAAAAAATTATCTATTAAACATAGGTAATTTATGTTACTATGGTGGCTCATGCCTGTAATCTCAGCACTTTGGGAGGCCCAGGTGGGCGGATCGCTTGAGCCCAGAAGTTCAAGACCAGCCTGGGCAATATGATGAAACCCCATCTGTACGAAAAATACAAAAATTAGTCAGGTGTGTTGCATGCATAAGGTGTAACTCTGTGAGATGAATTCACAGATCAGAAAGAAGTTTCTTAGAAAGCTTCTTTCACGTTTTGAACTGATGATATTTCCTTTACCAGCGTTGGTCTCAATGCGATCCAAAGAAGACCTTCTCAGGGTCCTCAAAGACAGTGTTAATGGACTACTCCATGAAACATAAGTGTAAGTCTGTGAGATGAATTCACACATCATCAAGAAGATTTTAAGAAAGCTTCTTTCTAGTTTTCATCTGAGGATATTTCCTTTGTCCCCGTAAGCTTCATTGCGCTAAGAAGTAACCCAATGCAGATTTCGAGAAAACTTTGTTGGCAAAATGATCACTGAATAGAAACGTGTAACTCTGTGACCTGCATTCACACATGGCAATGCAGTTTCTCTGAAGGCTTCTTTCCAGTTTTGATCTGAGGATATTTCCTTTTTCACCATTGCCCTCAATGAGCTTCCAAATATCACTTTGCAGAACCCACGACAACAGTGTTAGCAAACTGTTCGAAGAAGGGAAGGGCGGAACTCTGTGTGGTGCAGTCACACATCAGAAAGCAATCTCTCAGAAAGCTTCTCTCTAGTTATTATGTTGGGATGTTTCCATTTTCAACATGGGCCCTTATTGTCTCCCAAATATCACTGTCCAGAATACACGACAACAGTGTACGCAAACTGTTCTAAGAAGGGAAGGGTGGAATTCTGTGTGATGAAGTCACACTTCAGAAAGCAATCTCTCAGAAAACTTCTCTCTAGTTATTATCGGAGGATATTTCCTTTTTCACCATGGGCCCCTATGGTATCCCAAATATCACTTTACAGAATCCACGACAACAGTGTTAGCAAACTATTCTAAGAAGGGAAGGGTGGAACTCTGTTTGATGAAGTCACACATCAGAAAGCAATCTCTCAGAAAGCTTCTCTCTTGTTATTATCCGAGGATATTTCCTTTTTCACCATGGGCCCCTATGGGATCCCAAATATCACTTTGCAGATTCCATGAAAATAGTGTTAGCAAACTGCTTCTTGAGGTCTAATATGTAACTCTGTGAGACGAATTCGCAGTGTTAATGGACTGGTCCACTAAACAAATGTGTAACTCTGTGAGATGAATTCACACATCACTAAGAAGTTTCTAAGAAAGCTTCTTTCTAGTTTTCATCTGAGGATATTTCCTTTGTCACCGTAAGCTTCACTGCACTAAGATATATCCCATTGCAGTTTTCCAGAAAACTGTGTTAGCAATCTGATCACTGAAGACAAACTTGTAATTTTGTGAGTTGCATTCACACATGGCAAAGAAGTTTCTCAGAAGGCTTCTTTCCAGTTTTGATCTGAGGATACTTCCTTTTTCACCGTTGCCCTCAATGAGCTCCCAAGTATCACTTTGCAGAATCCACGACAACAGTGTTAGCAAACTGTTCCAAGAAGGGAAGTGTGGAAATCTGTGTGATGAAGTGACACATCAGAAAGCAATCTCTCAGAAAGCTTCTCTCTAGTTATTAAGTGAGGATATTTCCTTTTTCTCCATGGGCCCCTATGGGCTCCCAAATATCACTTTGCAGCTTCCACGAAAACAGTGTTAGCAAACTGCTTCCTGAGGTCTAATTTGTAACTCTGTGAGATGAATTCGGACATCAGAAAGAAGATTCTCAGAAAGTTTCTTTCACGTTTTGAACTGACGATATTTCCTTTATCAGCATAGGCCTCACTACGATCCAAAGAAGCCCTTTTCAGGTTCCTCAAAGACAGTGTTAATGGACTGTTCCATGAAACATAATTGTAACTCTGTGTGATGAATTCAAATATCACCAAGAATTTTCTAAGAAAGCTACTTTCTAGTTTTCATCTGAGGATATCTCCTTTGTCACCATATGCTTCATTGCGCTATGAAGTATCTAATTGCAGATTTCCAGAAAACTGTGTTAGCAAACTGATCACTGAATAGAATCGTGTAACTCTGTGAGTTGCATTCACGCATGGCAATGCAGTTTCTCAGAAGGCTTCTTTACACTTTTGATCTGAGGATATTTCCTTTTTCACCGTAGCCCTCAATGAGCTCCCAAATATCACGTTGCAGAATCCACGACAACAGTGTTAGCAAACTGTTCCCGGAAGGGAAGGTGGAACTCTGTGTGATGAAGTCACACATCAAAAAGCAATCTTTCAGGAAGCTTCTCTCTATTTATTATGTGAGGATATTTCCTCTTTCACGATGGGCCCCTATGGGCTCCAAATATCACTTTG
The DNA here is from genome assembly GCF_007565055.1 of Rhinopithecus roxellana. Taxonomy (NCBI): domain Eukaryota; kingdom Metazoa; phylum Chordata; class Mammalia; order Primates; family Cercopithecidae; genus Rhinopithecus; species Rhinopithecus roxellana. The sequence continues at coordinate 93,367,217 of NC_044560.1, read as the reverse complement.
CAGATTCCACGAAAAGAGTGTTAGCAAACTGCCTCCCGTTATCTAAGTTGTTACTCTGTGAGATGAATTCACAGATCAGAAAGAAGATTCTCAGAAAGCTTCTTTCCCGTTTTCAACTCATGATATTTCCTTTATCAGCGTAGGCCTCAATAGGATCCAATGAAGCCGTTCTCAGGTTTCTCTAAAACAGTGTTAATGAACTCCTCCATGAAACGTAGGTGTAACTCTACAAGATGAATTCACATATGACCAAGAATTTTCTTTTTTTTTTTTTTTTTTTTTTTTTTTTTTTTTTTTTTTTTTTTCTTTTTTTTTTTTTTTTTTTAATTATACTTTAAGTTCTAGGGTACATGTGCATAACGTGCAGGTTTGTTACATATGTATACTTATGCCATGTTGGTGTGCTGCACCCATCAACTCGTCAGCACCCATCAATTCATCATTTATATCATGTATAACTCCCCAATGCAATCCCTCCCTCCTCCCCCCTCCCCATGATAGACCCCAGTGTGTGATGTTCCCCTTCCCGAGTCCAAGTGATCTCATTGTTCAGTTCCCACCTATGAGTGAGAACATGCGGTGTTTGGTTTTCTCTTCTTGTGATAGTTTGCTAAGAATGATGGTTTCCAGCTGCATCCATGTCCCTACAAAGGACGCAAACTCATCCTTTTTTATGGCTGCATAGTATTCCATGGTGTATATGTGCCACATTTTCTTAATCCAGTCTGTCACAGATGGACATTTGGGTTGATTCCAAGTCTTTGCTATTGTGAATAGTGCCGCAATAAACATACGTGTGCATGTGTCTTTGTAGTAGACTAATTTATAATCCTTTGGGTATATACCCAGTAGTGGGATGGCTGGGTCATATGGTACATCTAGTTCTAGATCCTTGAGGAATTGCCATACTGTTTTCCATAATGGTTTGAACTAGTTTACAATCCCACCAACAGTGTAAAAGTGTTCCTATTTCTCCACATCCTCTCCAACACCTGTTGTTTCCTGACTTCTTAATGATTGCCATTCTAACTGGTGTGAGATGGTATCTCATTGTGGTTTTGATTTGCATTTCTCTGATGGCCAGTGATGATGAGCATTTTTTCATGTGTCTGTTGGCTGTATGAATATCTTCTTTTGAGAAATGTCTGTTCATATCCTTTCCCCACTTTTTGATGGGGTTGTTTGTTTTTTTCTCGTATATTTGTTTGAGTTCTTTGTAGATTCTGGATATTAGCCCTTTGTCAGATGAGTAGGTTGCAAAAATTTTCTCCCATTCTGTAGGTTGCCTGTTCACTCTGATGGTAGTTTCTTTTGCTGTGCAAAAGCTCTTTAGTTTAATTAGATCCCATTTGTCAATTTTGGCTTTTGCTGCCGTTGCTTTTGGTGTTTTAGACATGAAGTCCTTGCCCATGCCTATGTCCTGAATGGTACTACCTAGATTTTCTTCTAGGGTTTTGATGGTATTAGGTCTAACATTTAAGTCTCTAATCCATCTTGAATTAATCTTCGTATAAGGGGTAAGGAAAGGATCCAGTTTCAGCTTTCTACTTATGGCTAGCCAATTTTCCCAGCACCATTTATTAAATAGGGAATCCTTTCCCCATTTCTTGTTTCTCTCAGGTTTGTCAAAGATCAGATGGCTGTAGATGTGCGGTATTATTTCAGAGGACTCTGTTCTGTTCCATTGGTCTATATCTCTGTTTTGGTACCAGTACCATGCTGTTTTGGTTACTGTAGCCTTGTAGTATAGTTTGAAGTCAGGTAGCGTGACGCCTCCAGCTTTGTCCTTTTGACTTAGGATTGTCTTGGCAATGCGGGCTCTTTTTTTGGTTCCATATGAACTTTAAAGCAGTTTTTTCCAATTCTGTGAAGAAAGTCATTGGTAGCTTGATGGGGATGGCATTGAATCTATAAATAACCTTGCGGAGTATGGCCATTTTCACGATATTGATTCTTCCTATCCATGAGCATGGTATGTTCTTCCATTTGTTTGTGTCCTCTTTGATTTCACTGAGCAGTGGTTTGTAGTTCTCCTTGAAGAGGTCCTTTACATCCCTTGTAAGCTGGATTCCTAGGTATTTTATTCTCTTTGAGGCAATTGTGAATGGAAGTTCATTCCTGATTTGGCTCTCTGCTTGTCTGTTGCTGGTGTATAAGAATGCTTGTGATTTTTGCACATTAATTTTGTATCCTGAGACTTTGCTGAAGTTGCTTATCAGCTTAAGGAGATTTTGGGCTGAGACGATGGGGTTTTCTAAATATACAATCATGTCATCTGCAAACAGGGACAATTTGACTTCTTCTTTTCCTAACTGGATACCCTTGATTTCTTTCTCTTGCCTGATTGCCCTAGCCAGAACTTCCAACACTATGTTGAATAGGAGTGGTGAGAGAGGGCATCCCTGTCTTGTGCCAGTTTTCAAAGGGAATTTTTCCAGTTTTTGCCCATTCAGTATGATATTAGCTGTGGGTTTGTCATAAATAGCTCTTATTATTTTGAGGTACGTTCCATCAATACCGAATTTATTGAGCGTTTTTAGCATGAAGGGCTGTTGAATTTTGTCAAAAGCCTTTTCTGCATCTATTGAGACAATCATGTGGTTCTTGTCTTTGGTTCTGTTTATATGCTGGATTACGTTTATTGATTTGCGAATGTTGAACCAGCCTTGCATCCCAGGGATGAAGCCCACTTGATCATGGTGGATAAGCTTTTTGATGTGCTGCTGAATCCGGTTTGCCAATATTTTATTGAGGATTTTTGCATCAATGTTCATCAGGGATATTGGTCTAAAATTCTCTTTTTTTGTTGTGTCTCTGCCAGGCTTTGGTATGAGGATGATGTTGGCCTCATAAAATGAGTTAGGGAGGATTCCCTCTTTTTCTATTGATTGGAATAGTTTCAGAAGGAATGGTACCAGCTCCTCCTTGTACCTCTGGTAGAATTCAGCTGTGAATCCATCTGGTCCTGGACTTTTTTTGGTGGGTAGGCTATTAATTGTTGCCTCAATTTCACAGCCTGCTATTGGTCTATTCAGGGATTCAACTTCTTCCTGGTTTAGCCTTGGGAGAGTGTAAGTGTCCAGGAAATTATCCATTTCTTCTAGATTTTCTAGTTGATTTGCGTAGAGGCGTTTATAGTATTCTCTGATGGTAGTTTGTATTTCTGTGGGGTCAGTGGTGATATCCCCTTTATCATTTTTTATTGCATCTATTTGATTCCTCTCTCTTTTTTTCTTTATTAGCCTTGCTAGCGGTCTGTCAATTTTGTTGATCTTTTCAAAAAACCAACTCCTGGATTCATTGATTTTTTGGAGGGTTTTTTGTGTCTCTATCTCCTTCAGTTCTGCTCTGATCTTAGTTATTTCTTGCCTTCTGCTAGCTTTTGAATGTGATTGCTCTTGCCTCTCTAGTTCTTTTAATTGTGATGTTAGAGTGTCAATTTTAGATCTTTCCTGCTTTCTCTTGTGGGCATTTAGTGCTATAAATTTCCCTCTACACACTGCTTTAAATGTGTCCCAGAGATTCTGGTATGTTGTATCTTTGTTCTCATTGGTTTCAAAGAACATCTTTATTTCCGCTTTCATTTCGTTATGTACCCAGTAGTCATTCAGGAGCAGGTTGTTCAGTTTCCATGTAGTTGAGCGGTTTTGATTGAGTTTCTTAGTCCTGAGTTCTAGTTTGATTGCACTGTGGTCTGAGAGACAGTTTGTTATAATTTCTGTTCTTTTACATTTGCTGAGGAGTACTTTACTTCCAATTATGTGGTCAATTTTGGAATAAGTGCGATGTGGTGCTGAGAAGAATGTATATTCTGTTGATTTGGGGTGGAGAGTTCTATAGATGTCTATTAGGTCCGCTTGGTGCAGAGATGAGTTCAATTCCTGGATATCCTTGTTAACTTTCTGTCTCGTTGATCTGTCTAATGTTGACAGCGGAGTGTTGAAGTCTCCCATTATTATTGTATGGGAGTCTAAGTCTCTTTGTAAGTCTCTAAGGACTTGCTTTATGAATCTGGGTGCTCCTGTATTGGGTGCATATATATTTAGGAGAGTTAGCTCTTCCTGTTGAATTGATCCCTTTACCATTATGTAATGGCCTTCTTTGTCTCTTTTGATCTTTGATGGTTTAAAGTCTGTTTTATCAGAGACTAGGATTGCAACCCCTGCTTTTTTTTGTTCTCCATTTGCTTGGTAGATCTTCCTCCATCCCTTTATTTTGAGCCTATGTATGTCTCTGCATGTGAGATGGGTCTCCTGAATACAGCAGACTGATGGGTCTTGACTCTTTATCCAGTTTGCCAGTCTGTGTCTTTTAATTGGAGCATTTAGTCCATTAACATTTAAGGTTAATATTGTTATGTGTGAACTTGATCCTGCCATTATGATATTAACTGGTTATTTTGCTCGTTAGTTGATGCAGTTTCTTCCTAGCCTCGATGGTCTTTACATTTTGCCAAGTTTTTGCGATGGCTGGTACCGGTTGTTCCTTTCCATGTTTAGGGCTTCCTTCAGGGTCTCTTGTAAGGCAGGCCTGGTGGTGACAAAATCTCTAAGCATTTGCTTATCTGTAAAGGATTTTATTTCTCCTTCACTTATGAAACTTAGTTTGGCTGGATATGAAATTCTGGGTTTAAAATTCTTTTCTTTAAGAACGTTGAATATTGGCCCCCACTCTCTTCTGGCTTGTAGAGTTTCTGCCGAGAGATCTGCTGTTAGTCTGATGGGCTTCCCTTTGTGGGTGACCCGACCTTTCTCTCTGGCTGCCCTTAAGATTTTTTCCTTCATTTCAACTTTGGTGAATCTGGCAATTATGTGTCTTGGAGTTGCTCTTCTGGAGGAGTATCTTTGTGGCGTTCTCTGTATTTCCTGAATTTGAATGTTGGCCTGCCCTACTAGGTTGGGGAAGTTCTCCTGGATGATATCCTGAAGAGTGTTTTCCAACTTGGTTCCATTTTCCCCCTCACTTTCAGGCACCCCAATCAGACGTAGATTTGGTCTTTTTACGTAATCCCATACTTCTTGCAGGCTTTGCTCATTTCTTTTTCTTCTTTTTTCTTTTGGTTTCTCTTCTCGCTTCATTTCATTCATTTGATCTTCAATCGCTGATACTCTTTCTTCCAGTTGATCGAGTCGGTTACTGAAGCTTGTGCATTTGTCACGTATTTCTCGTGTCATGGTTTTCATCTCTGTCATTTCGTTTATGATCTTCTCTGCATTAATGAGTCTAGCTGTCAATTCTTCCACTCTTTTTTCAAGATTTTTAGTTTCTTTGCGCTGGGTACGTAATTCCTCCTTTAGCTCTGATAAGTTTGATGGACTGAAGCCTTCTTCTCTCCTCTCGTCCAAGTCATTCTCTGACCAGCTTTGATCCGTTGCTGGTGATGGGCTGCGCTCCTTTGCAGGGGGAGATGCGCTCTTATTTTTTGAATTTCCAGCTTTTCTGCCCTGCTTCTTCCCCATCTTTGTGGTTTTATCTGTCTCTGGTCTTTGATGGTGGTGACGAACTGATGGGGTTTTGGTATAGGTGTCCTTCCTGTTTGATAGTTTTCCTTCTGACAGTCAGAAGGACTCTCTGTTGGTCTGTTGGAGATTGCTTAAGGTCCACTCCAGACCCTGTTTGCCTGGGTATCAGCAGCAGAGGTTGCCGAAGATAGAATATTGCTGAACAGCGAGTGTACCTGTCTGATTCTTCCTTTGGAAGTGTCCTCTCAGGGGTGTACTCCACCCTGTGAGGTGTGGGGTGTCAGACTGCCCCTAGTGGGGGATTTCTCCCAGCTAGGCTACTCAGGGGTCAGGGACACACCTGAGCAGGCAGTCTGTCCGTTCTCAGATCTCAACCTCCGCGTTGGGAGATCCGCGGCTCTCCCCAAAGCTGTCAGACAGAGTCGTTCGCGTCTGCACCGGCTCCCGCTACTTCCCCTGTTGGTCTTCAGCTGTGCGCTGTCCCCAGAGGTGGAGACTACAGAGACAGGCAGGCTTCCTTGAGCTGCTGTGAGCTCCACCCAGTTCGAGCTTCCCAGCGGCTTTGTTTACCTACTTAAGCCTCAGCAATGGCGGGCGCCCCTCCCCCAGCCTCGCTGCTGCCTTGCGGATAGATCGCGGCAGACTGCTGTGTTAGCAGTGAGGGAGGCTTCGTGGGCGTGGGACCCTCCCGGCCAGGTGTGGGATATATTCTCCTGGAATGCCTGTATGCTTACAGCGCAGTATTGGGGTGGGAGTTACCCGATTTTCCAGGTGTTGTGTGTCTCAGTTCCCCTGGCTAGGAAAACGGATCCCCTTCCCCCTTGCGCTTCCAGGTGAGGCGATGCCTCGCCCTGCTTCAGCTCTCGCTGGTCAGGCTGCAGCAGCTGACCAGCACCGATTGTCCGGCACTCCCTAGTGAGATGACCCCAGTACCTCAGTTGAAAATGCAGAAATCACCGGTCTTCTGTGTCGCTCGCGCTGGGAGTTGGAGACTGGAGTTGTTCCTATTCGGCCATCTTGCTCCATGACCAAGAATTTTCTAAGAAAACTTCTTTCTAGTTTCCATCTGAGGATATTTCCTTTGACACCGTAAGCTTCATTGCGCTAAGAAGTATCTAATTGCAGATTTCCAGAAAAATGTGTTAGCAAACAGACCACTGAAGAGAAACGTGTAACTCTGTGAGTTGCATTCACACATGGGAATGCAGTTTATCAGAAGGCTTCCTTCCAGTTTGATCTGAGGATATTTCCTTTTTCGCCATCGCCCTTAATGAGCTCCCAAATATCACGTTGCAGAATCCACGAAAACAGTGTTAGCAAACTGTTCCAAGAACGGAAGGTTGGAAACTCTGTGTGATGAAGTCAACATCAGAAAGCAATCTCTCAGAATGCTTCCCTCTTGTTATTATGTGAAGATATTTCCTTTTTCACCATG
>NC_044560.1:93243294-93360220 GCF_007565055.1 Rhinopithecus roxellana | reverse complement strand
TTATATGAATGTATTAAATTAGCACATGTATCCTGAAAATATGTACATCTAATATGTATCAATAAAAATAAATAGCAAAAGTTTAAAAAATCTATAACTGGCTTAAACCAGAGAGATTTATTTCTCTCCCAGGTAGAAGCCCAAGCTGATGGGTGGGTCAGAGATATAAACAGCTCTGTTCGACAAGGTCATTCAGATGCTGAGGTTCCTTCTAATCCTGTTTTTCCGGTATTTTCCCAGGATATTACCCTCAGCTATTTATGGTTAAGCAAGATCACCACCACTATATCTGTCTTAAATCTGCAATAAGAGAGGAAGAATGAATGGTGGGCAAGCAGGTTTCTTTCAAAGACATGATCCAGAAGTGGCACACATCACTCCTGCTCACATCCCATTGGTTACACTGTAGTCACATGGCCACAAATAGCTCATGAATCTGGAAAGGTAGTCTGTGGCTGGGCAGACATGAGTAGATACTGTAAAGATCTATTACTGAAAAGGATGAGGGGAGAATGAATATTAGGGGATCATTAGCAGTTATCACTACAGAAGTTTATTTATAATTTTTGTCAGCCTATCTCGCAGTCAATTAAAAGAGTTGGTAGAGAATAGCCATACCAAAGGACTTTGTAGTATCAGGTCAGTAGCATACTAAAATATAGTAGAATAGATTTCACTAGTGATTTAAATTCATTTTCAGGAAAAAAGCACAAAACTGAATGTTCGAGAATTTGATGAGATCCCTTCAAACTGTGTTAAAGTTGCTGGATATATGAGCTAATAATTATTTATTTTGTTCTTATATTTTAGGCCTCAACTCCATATAGCATAGATTCAGATTCTTTGGGAATGGAGTGTATTATTTCGGGAAGTGCCTCTCCAACTCTGGCAATCAACACTGTGACTAACAAAGTAATTTCATTTTTTTAAACATTATTGAAATGTCATTGAGTAGTACATTTAATTTGCCTTTGTAGTAATGATAGAATCCTATATGGTTCAGTTTAAAGACTATATATATTTGTTTACCCTATACATAGTAGCTTGAAGGCTAAATTCAGAATGTTTTGAGGTATGCACAGATTAGAACAAAAACACCTCTCAGGAGAAATTGGAAGGTGCTTATTGAGAAGTTCTATACTTGTTTAAAAATTCTTGGCTCTCACAGTTCCCATTGGTAGAATTTGTGAGCCAGCATTTTATTGAATCAATTTGTTTCAAAATCATTAATTACCTCTCCAAATATGTGGTTGAAAAAAAGATTGTCAAATTCTGATGAGTTAACAGAGTCGAGTAAATAAATAATTGGACAGCCTCATAGAGTTCGCTGGGATGGTGGTCTACCTATTTTCATGATATTCAAGTCTAGGAATATAGCCAGAAACAGTATATGGTCGTTTGCTACATTTTGATGTTGAGTCACAACTTTGTGATGGGTCGTTATATACCTAGTGGGATACAGGTATATATCTGTCTCTTCTTTATAAGACAGTTTCTTAACGTTACATCTCAAAACCTGAAAAGGTTCTGGGAGGTTCTGAATCCAGTTTTGTTCATCTGTTTTCTTCCCTACTAGACCATGAATACTCCAGAGCTATACATCTCTCATACTTACGCTTAGATTCTCTTTCAGTCTTGTTTTCATTTTCTCCCTCTAGATTTCACCCTCTTTTGCTCTTTCCCTCTCTCTGACTTTCATTCTCCCACTTCACGCGCACACGTAAATGTGAACACATACACATACACCATTGCACTAACATGGCACTCCTAGGATCTTTTTACTTGCAGAAAGATAATGATTAAACAGATGACAGATTATAATCAGAGTGACATAATTCAAATTTCCAGTTCAGAAAGGAAACTGGCAGCCTAGGCATAGAGGAATGATTCTTCCCACATGGCAATCTGAAATCATTACATCACAGTCACTTAGAGGATTTATGGGGCAGTTGGAGGGTAGAGGGTGGTGGGGGGTGGGTCGTGGTAGTGGTGGTAATCCCAGGATTCCATTGCAGTTCTACCAAATCAGTACTGTGTCATGATGAGTAGGGCCCAGAAATATGTACTTTAAAAATGATCTCTAATGGTGACCAGCTAGATGAGAATTTCTGGTGAAGTGGATGGGTTAGAATCAGAAATACCTAATACTGCTCTGTGCAGTAGTCTAAGTGGTGATGAGGACCTAAACATAGATGATAGTGTGGTTACTAGGAAACAATTAGGAAGTAGTAATGCTGGGACTTTATGACCAAATAATGTGGATGTCAGAGGAACTGAAGATTTTGGATTTCTGCATCCAGATATGACAGACTACTAGTATTAGATTAACCTTTCTGCCTATCTGTGTAAAATACCAGACAGACATAGCCACACACCCCTCCCCACCACCTCTTTGATTAAAAAAAAGAAGAGGGAGGTATTGGAAACTAAGACAGCCAGGACTTCAGGGGTCAGGAGCCCAGAGAAGAGGTAAACACATTGAGATAAGCTTTGTACATTTTCCTTTGGTACATTTCCAAATTCTCAGTGCATGGCGTAGGGGCTACACAGGGAGCAGTAGCGTAGAGCTCTCATTAAACCAGGGAGACAAAAATTGGAGTTTGGAGTTACCAAACAGCCAGGGCTTGCAGAGCCGAGATCCTGAGGAATCTCAGGGGTGAATTCACCTTTTTTTTTTTTTTGAGACGGGATCTCACTGTCGCCCAGATTGGAGTGCAGTGGTGCGATCTCGACTCACTGCAACCTCTGCCTCCCGGTTTCAAGCAATTCTTTGCCTCAGCCTCCCAAGTAGCTTTACAGGTGCCCACCTCTGCGCCTGGCTAATTTTTGTATTTTCAGTAGAGAAGGGGTTTCACCATGTTGGCCACGCTGGTCTCAAACTCCTGACCTCAGGTAATCTGCCCACCTTGGCCTCCCAAAGTGCTGGCATTACAGGTGTGAGCCACCACACCCGGCTGAGTTCAACTTTTTGTAAGCAGTATCCACTTAAGGCATTTGCCAACTCCTCATTGTGTATGCTAGGGCTCAGACACAAAGTAGTTTTTCGCTAGCCAAAATTCAACACTGTCACAGAACAGGAGGGACAAATATTGTAATTTATGGTCTTCAAAGGAGGAGAGAGCCATGGTAATACACCGTAGGCTTTCAACTTGATATCTGAGAAGAATTTTGTTCTAAGAGTAAGTGCAGGCCAAGATAGATCAGCCTCAACAGTTTGGTATGCTAATATTATTTCTGCCAAAAGAAAACGGAATTCTCTCTGGAGGAAGATAACATCATCCAGAGCTTCTGTAATTTTCCATAAGTGTAAGGTGTAGCATTCAGTCAAAATTTCCAGGCGTGCTAGGAGAGAGAGTTTGAAATAACTAAACATGCAGTTGGGGGGAGACAGTATAAACATTGATCGCAAAATAACTATAACTGATATGATCAAGAAATAGATGAGTTATAGAAAATTTATCAGAGAATTGGAATTTGTATGGAAGAATCAAGAGGAAACTTGATTAAACCTGGCAGATGGGATTAATAGCAGATCAGACACATCAGCAGAGAAATTTAATGAACTGGAGGATAGGTCTATAGAAAACGTGCAGATGGAAGCACAGAGAGAAGAAAAGATGGAAAATTCAGAAAAACTTGAGGTAAATGGGACATGGGGAAAAGGTCAAACAAGGTTGTTTTTAGTGTGCAGGAGGAGAGGAAAAAGGAATAAAGAAGATCATGGTAATATATTTAAGCATGCCTTTCTGTAACTTACAGAACATGCAGACCAAATCAAAACAACAAACAGCCTCATTTAAAGATATACAATATTTGGGCTGGGTGTGGTGGCTCACCCCTTTGATACTAGCACTTTGGGAGGCTGAGGCGGGTGGATCACTTGAGGCCAGGTATTCAAGACATGCCTGGCCAACATGGCAAAAACCCATCTCTACTAAAAATATGAAGATACTATACTATATCATGTATAAGAACTTTATTACTGTACACTCCCATTTTTTTCTATGATAGAAACCCACAATACATATTTGTTATTTTTGCTTTAAACAGTCAATTACCATTTCAAGAGATTTAAATCAGAAAGAAAAAATGGCTTTACATTTACCCACATAGTTACCATTTCTGGTATTCTTAATTTCTTTGCGTAGATCTGGATTGCCACCAGCAACTTATACGTTTATTAGTTTACTTGAAACTGTCCCCAAAGCTCACTAATGTTCTTTACTTTTTTACAGTAAACAACCCATAATGAGGAAAAAGTCACAACTGACCCAGAAATGATAGAGATGATAGAATTAGCTTAGAATAGGACATTAAAGCAGTTATATCTGTATTTCATGGAGAAGCTAAAAGACACATTGAACAATCTGTGTAGACACATGGAATATAAACCCAAAGCAAATTCCTAGAGATAAAAATTGCAGTGTCTGAGTTGAAAACTACACTAGATGGGATTAATAACAGACTAAACAGAAGGAAAGATTAGTAAATTTGGAGATACAGCAATAAAAAGCTTTCAAAAATGAAACAACAGAAAGGTACTATTAAAGTTGATGAAAGAGAAATACAATTTGCTAATATCTGGAATGAAAAAAAGGAGCTATGTGGATTCTACAGAATTAAAAAGATAATGGAAGGATAGATATGAACATCTTACGTAAATAAAGTTGAAATTTTAGATGAAACAGACAAAAATTGTAAAAAATGACTTATCAAAACTGGCACAAGAATAAATAGAAAACGTTAATACTTTCGTATATATTAAACCCGTAATTAAAAATATTTGTTTATAGAAGACTTCAGGCCCAGCAAGCTTCAAGGAATTCTTATAATTATGTAATGAAAAAATAACATTGATCTTATATAAACACTTCAAGAGAATTTTAAAAAAGAGGTAACATGTCCCAATTTATATTATGAAACCATCATAGCCTAAGTAGCAAAACCTGAAAAAAATTTTACAAGAAAGGAAATTTTCAGCCAGTCTCATGAGCATAGGTGTTAAAATCTTAAACAAAACGTTGTCTAATTTAATCCAGCAATACATAAAAAAGAACATCACAAACACAGTTGTATTCTAGAAATGCAGGCTACGTCTAGCACTAGGAAATCTATTGCTGCTGTTCTTCTGTTTGTAGTTAGAAGTGCTACATGTATACTCCACATTTTATGCGGAATATTACAAAGGCATACTCAGAGGTCATGACTTAATAAAACCCTTAGAAAGCTGTAAATAGGTGGAAATTTTTTTCAATGTGATAAAGAATATCTACAAAGCATATAGCAAATGCTATATTAAATGGTGAAATACCGAAAACTTTCTCTTTGAGGTATGGAAGAAGAGAAAGATGTTTGCTGTCAGCACTTTTATTTAACATTGTGTTGGAGGTCCTTGCCAGTTAGAAGTTACAAACAAGAAATAAAAAGCATAAAGTTTTGAAAGACAGAGTTGCCACTGATGATCACAGAAAATTGAAAAGAATCTATGGATAAAGCCTTAAAATTAATAAGTGAATTTAGCGAATTCTCTTCAGAAATCAATTTTATTTCTGCCTACTAGCCACAGATAGTTTGAAAATAAAAAGTGAAAGATAACACTTACGTTAGCATTCAGAAACATCAAATACCTTGGCTTAAATGAAAGATGAACTCTACACAGAACACTATAAAAATTACTGAAAGAAAATGATATAAATAAATAGATAATATAATTTTCATGCAGAAGACTGTTGTAAAGAAGTCAGTTTTTTCCAAAGTTGCTATACAAATTTAATGTGATTCCAGTCCAGATGTTCTTTGTGGGAAGAGAGGCGATGAGTAGAAAATAAGCTGATAGTAAAACAAAAATGAGAATCCAAATGACTAAAGGTAGCTAAAGAAAATATTGAAGGCTGGGTGTGGTGGTTCACACCTGTAATCCCAGCACTTTGGGAAGCTGAGGTGGGGGTGGATCATGAAGTCAGGAGTTTGAGACCTGCATGACCAACATAGTGAAACCCTGTCTCTACTAAAAATAACAAAAATTAGCCAGGCATGGTGGCGTGCACCTGTAATCCCAACTACTTGGGAGGCTGAGGCAGGACAATCACGTGAACCCGGGAGACAGAGGTTGCAGTGAGCTGAGATCGCACCATTGTACTCCAGCCTAGGCAACAAAGCAAGACTCCGTCTCAAAAAAAGAAAAGAAAATATTGAAGAAAAGGATAAAACATGGAGGATTTATGCTTCCAAATATATAAATGATAAAACAATAAAGCTCTATTGCATGAAAAAAATGAATTTTAGAAAGGAAAGAAGGAAATATAACAAAGATTAAGAGTAGATATTAATGCAATAGAAAACAAGGCCTTTAAAAAAGGATATACACTATGTGATTCCATTTATACTTAGTTCAAAAATAGGAAAACCAATCAATAGTGATAGAAGTGGTTACCTGGGACAGGAGATACAGGATGGATAATGACTGACGTGCGTGATGACTGGGAGAGTACGTGAGCTTCTAGAGTGCTGGTCATACAGTGTATCAGTAGTTCTCAAAAGTGTGGTCTCTGGATACCTGGGTAACTGAGACCTTTGTAGAGAGTCCATGACGTCAGAACTCTTATTCATGATAATATGTATTATTTGTTTTTTCCTTTATATTTACTTTTTTTTTTTTTTTTTTTTTTTGAGACAGAGTCTTGCTCTGTCACCAGGCTGGAGTGCAGTGGCGCGATCTTGGCTCACTGCAAATAGGCTAGTTTTCTTTTCCAAAAATACCTTTTTTTTGTTTGTTTGTTTCTAAATTAAAAATTATAATGCTTATAGACAAACTCAAGCACTGTAAAAATATACACAAATGTAAAAGTTTTCAGGAATCCTCAGCCCCTTCCAGAAAACCATTAACAACAGTTTGACAGTTCTTCATATCTAATGTATATATTAACATATTATTTTTTTAAAGTTAGATCATGTATTTATGATTTTATGAATGTGTTGAACAATTGTTTCCAATCTTCAGTATTAAAAATGCTGTGAGGCCTGTGATTTAAAAAAAAAAAAATCTTGTTTTTTTGTATATGCTTCTTTTTTATTTCTAAGATTCTGATAGAACAGTAATTTTGCTTAAAGCCTGAGCAAAAATGTATGCATTATAGAAATATTTAATAGAGTAAAAATCTATTATATTCCTCTTTCATTAAATGTTTATGGGCTAATTATACCTGGTAAATTATGCTATAAATTGAATTTCTATACCTCTAAAAGACATGTCCTTTAGTTTGAGTATTGAGAAAATTATTTTATGATGAACGTGAACTTAGCCATATGGGGCATGGAATTGGGGTGAGCACCTAGGGAAAGGCCACTGAGATTTCTTCTTGCCATATGCCTGCTCAGTTGTATTTTTGCAGAATTGCTTAAGAAGTACTCCTTATATTCAGTTGTCATTTTTCTTTTTTCATTTTAGGTAACATTGTATAACACTGATCAAGATGGTAGTGATAGCCCACGCAGTAGCCTTAACAACAGTCTCTCAGACCAGAGTTTGGCATCTGTTAATTTGAACAGTGTTGGAAGTGTGCATAGTTATACACCGGTAAGTCTTGATGAAGTTAACATGTTAATAGTTATTCATTTAGTACTTAAAACTAAACCAAACATAATTGAAATGCAAATTTAAAAATGAAGGTATGTTTTTCTCACTAATAAATTTATTAACTTTGTAAGTAGATAAAACTTAATTAGAGGAGATTGTAACTTGTGTTTTAATTTGGTACCATATTCGATTTTTAAAAAATGGTTGTGCAGTGTTAACAGATTTTGGTCTCCTTTATTCTGTCTGTTCTGTGTCCAAGAGAAAAGCCATTGGAACAGGAAAAAAATTGCACTTTAGTCTAGTAGAGCTATAGTTGGTGATATGCTGTACTTCTTAGAAAAAGAGCTTAGAAGATGTGTGTGTCAACATGGTTTCCAGCTGTAGATCTGAGAAGGGAATTCTGTAAATCCCAGAGGTTAGGGTGGCCTGGTACTCAATTGTTAACTACTCATGTATTTTCAGTTTGGATCCAGGGGGCAAAAAGCCATGCTATAAAGGGACCTGTGTGTGAGTACTCTTGCTTCTATACTAATTTGTTACCTATTACAAGAACATGACTCTTAGGGTATCTATTATTCTTTTCAAACTACCTGGCAACTGTCTTCCTCAGTGAGCAGATAATAGAGCCCAAGAGCTACACACCACATTGTTTGTCAGTATAAACTTGATCTTACCAGATCACTCCCTGTTGTTCCAGGATGAGTAAATAGGAAAAAACTTACACGGGACAAAGATATAAAGGGAGAGACCCGAAAGAAAATAACGCAAGGGAAAGAAAAACATAGCAGAATTAAAATTCACATTGAATGTAGGAAAAAAGAAAGTTGCCTCTGCAAAATTATTATTGCCCTGTGGAAAAAAGTATTATCCCACAATGGAGAAGAAAGAAAATGGAATAAAAATTATGTAAAAGAAGACAATAAATGTGGAGAACTGAGAATTGTAGTTGTCCCTGCAGAAGAAAAAGTTGTTATAGAAGCGGTTTTCAGAAGAAATAGAGATTTAAAGGGATACTGAGTTCTAGAAGAAATGAATGGGAAAAAACCTATACAGTCAGCCCTCCATATCTGTAGGTTCCACATCCACAGATTTAACCAAACTTTGGATTGAAAATATTTGAACAACAAAATACAATTAAAAACAAAAAAAAGACCCAGCCATCCCACTACTGGGTATATACCCAAAGGATTATAAATCATGCTGCTGTAAAGACACATGCACACGTATGTTTATTGCGGCACTATTCACAATAGCAAAGACTTGGAATCAACCCAAATGTCCATCTGTGACAGACTGGATTAAGAAAATGTGGCACATATACACCATGGAATATTATGCAGCCATAAAAAAGGATGGGTTTGCGTCCTTTGTAGGGACATGGATGCAGCTGGAAACCATCATCCTTAGCAAACTATCACAAGAACAGAAAACCAAACACCGCATGTTCTCACTCATAGGTGGGAACTGAACTTTGAGATCACTTGGACTCGGGAAGGGGAACATCACACACCGGGGCCTATCATGGGGAGGGGGGAGTGGGGAGGGATTGCATTGGGAGTTATACCTCATATAAATGATGAATTGATGGGTGCTGACGAGTTGATGGGTGCTGACGAGTTGATGGGTGCAGCACACCAACATGGCACAAGTATACATATGTAACAAACCTGCACATTATGCACATGTACCCTAAAACTTAAAGTATAATAAAAAAAAAAGGGGGGATTCAACTATAACAACAACAACAAAAAGTACAGCAATAAAAAATATATGCTGGAATGAGTTAGCTCATACCCGCAATCTCAGTACTTTGGGAGGCTGAGGCAAGAGGATTGCTTGAGACCAGGAGTTTGATATCAGCCTGGCCAACATAGTGAGACCCCGTCTTTAAAAAGTGAAATAGCCAGACACTGTGGCATGCACCTTAGGAGGCTGAGAAGGGAGGATCACTTGAACCCAGGAGTAATCATGTCACTCCACTCCAGCCTGGGCGATAGAACAAGACTATTTCTTTTTTTTTTTTTTTTTTGAGACGGAGTCTCGCTCTGTCGCCCAGGCTGGAGTGCAGTGGCCTGATCTCGTCTCACTGCAAGCTCCGCCTCCCAAGTTCACGCCATTCTCCTGCCTCAGCCTCCCGAGTAGCTGGGACTACAGGCACCCGCCACCTCGCCCGGCTAGTTTTTTGTATTTTTTAGTAGAGACGGGGTTTCACCATGTTAGCCAGGATGGTCTCTGTCTCCTGACCTCGTGATCTGCCCGTCTCGGCCTCCCAAAGTTTTTTTTTTTTTTTTTTTTTTTTTTTAAAGAAAAAAATATAGTTTAATAACTTTGGATTATATTAGGTATTAATCATCTAGAGATGATTTAAAGTATATGGGAGGATAGGTTATATGCAAATATTATAACATTTTGTATAAGGGACTTGAGCATGTGCAGATTTTGTGTTCTAGTGGGTTGGGGTTCCTGTACCCAATCCCTCGCAGATACCAAAGGACTACTGTATCTAGATACTTTATGGCAAATTTTAAAATTTCATAAGTGGTTACCCATATAAATACTCTGACAGAATAAGTAAGTTTATATATAAAGAAACACAAATCAGACCTCCTCTTCTCTTTTTCTCTCTCTTTTTAGATACAGGGTCTTGCTAAGTGGGCCAAGCTGGTCTCGAACTCCTGGCTTAAGCAATCCTCCTGCCCTGTTGGCTTCCCAAAGTGCTAGGATTAAAGGCATGAGCCACCATGCCTGGCCTCAGGCTTCTCTTTGATACTGCTAAATGCCAGAAGATAATGGAGCATTGTATGCAGAGTTTTGAGAGAATGAGTTTATGCCCAAATTTTAATTCATATGTGAAGGCAAGAGAAAGACTTTCTTTGATATGCAGAGATGAGAGAGTATCCTGCCCTTGTTTTCATGTATCTTTCCTGAAAAAAATTATTTACCCGTGATCAAGATGAATTAAATTAAATAATAATGACAAAGTCAAGTTTTATAAAACAGTAGTTGGAACATTGAAGCAAACTCAGCAAAGATATAATGATTTTAAGTTGCTTTTTGAAGTAATTTAAGTGTAAAAAACCTTGACCAAAAGAACGCAAAGAACACAGTCCAGTATCACAAAGCATTATAAAAGGACAAATTTAAAAAGCATGTATAGAACTAGATGACAGAAGTAAGAACTAACATGTTCGTCATGCCAATAAATGTAACACGGTTAAACTGCCCTGTTTAAAGCGAGACTTTGTAGACTGCTTTTTTTGTTGTTTTTGAGATGGAGTCTCGCTCTGTTGGCCAGGCTGGAGTGCAATGGTGCGATCTCAGCTCACGACAACCTCTGCCTCCCAGGTTCAGGGGATTCTCTTGCCTCAACCTCTCAAGTTCCTGGGATTACAGGCGTGAGCCACCACACCTAGCTACTTTTTGTATTTTTAGTTGAGACAGGGTTTCACCATGTTGGCCAAGCTGGTCTCGAACTTCTGACTTCAGGTGATCTGCTCGCCTTGGCCTCTTAAAGTGCTGGGATTATAGGCGTTGAGCCACCACGCCCGTCCCTGCTGTTTTCTTTCAACAATAAGGTGTCAAATAGTCGAGCATTCCCTAAGAAACAGTGCAGTGGCAGCTGCCAATTGGGTTTATCACACCTATATAGTTTGATCCTGTAAGGCCACAATGAGCCCACATGGATTGAGATAGTTTTATTACTTATACAGACAGTATAAACCAGGTTAGCATGGTGTCAGCTCCCTACATCCCACATGACAGTACTAGATGACAGAATACTCGAGTAGTAGCTCACTCTGTAATAGAGGAACAAATTCCATAGTGCAGCTAAGCAGTTTTATAACCTGCAGCTGTACCCTAAGGGAGTAAGGCAGAAAGTACCATGCCTCACTCAGCCAGGGAGGTAGATGAGAAACTGTTTCTTGGCAACCTCTTGCAAAATAGAAAGGTGGATGAGTAACTGCCCCGTGGCCATCTCCTGCAAGACATGAGGGCAGATGAGAATTTTAATAAATAAAACCACTTGTTCCAGGATAATCTCAGCGTGTTCCACCAAGGGTTAGGTCATCCTGCCATGGAGCCTTGCCTACATTGTTTGTGTGGAGATGTGTAAGGACACTAGGGTGCCAGTGGCGGAGCCATTTTCTTATGTAAAAATTCGTATTTTTCCATGTTATTGCGACTCCTTATGAGCATTATTTTTAATGGCTACGTAAGTTTCTAGTCAGTGTTCATACATTAATTTTTCAAAACACTAAACAAATGGTAGTTTACCACCTTTTCATATAGTACATATAGTCTTTAAGAAATATAGATGATTATCTTTTATTGATTTTATTTCTAGTTTTTCTGCTTTTAAAGATAAGTTTTTCCTGGAGATGAAGAGTTAGGCATATTTAAGCTCCTTGTTGCTTTGGGCAGAGCCATGCATCTGACTCATAGTACTCACAGTATTTGGGTTTGTATACTAAAAAATAATTGAATAAATGAAAGAAATGTTAGTAGTTTTATAGTTTAGTGGAGTTTGAGATAAAATAGCTTCTGTAGAAATCATGATTGAAGATTCTACAGAAAGCCTAGAAGGATTCTAGGCCTAACTCATCACTTACTTATATAATCTAAGGCAAGTTATTTAACTTTGAATTCTTTTCCTTCTGTGAAATATGGAGGTTGGGTTAGACTTCTACAGTTCTTCAAGATTCAGTTTAACTGTTTTGCTTTCTGTCCATTATGCTTTAACAGAGGATGGGAAAGCCTAAGACAGAAGAGTTATTTTCTTTGAATTCCAGTGTTGGCACTGTTTTCAGTTATATATTTTATATAACAAGCCAATTGTAATTAGTAGAGAGGCTGAATTAGTTGTGTTTTCTTTTAATGTTAGGTGACAAGCCATCCAGAATCAGTCTCTCAATCATTAACTCCTCAGCAGCAACCACAGTACAACCTTCCAGAAAGAGACAAGCAACTACTTTTCTCAGAATATAATTTTGAAGATCTTAGTGCCTCATTTCGAAGCCTTTATAAGTCAGTTTTTGAGCAGTCACTTAGTCAACAAGGTGAGTTTTCTTAAATCCTTTTTTATGACAAAGTTTTATTGGAAAAAGGTTTTTAAATTATTTCACATGGCAGCTGTTGTACTCTTAATCTTAGAATATTATCACAATAAGAATTGGATAATTATATTTTGCCCTTTGTGCCTTTAGTATGTTCTGTTTATATCATAGCACAAAAATGGCAGATAAATTTTATGTTGCATGCCTGCTTGTTTACTAGTGTCATCCAGGAGCACTGTGTTAAAGAATTCTGACACTGCATCTATACTGTATGGGAATCACCACTATAATTAATTAGTGATATCTGGCATATGAAGTGTTTGAGTGGTGAATGTTGCACCACAAGAATAGACGTGCCTTGCTTTTGGTCTGACTGGTATTAGTAAAAAGATAACTATCGGAATGTGGTAGCACCAAATTTGATTTTGAGTGTGGCACTTACAAGTGAATACATCAGCTACTAGTAAACTTTGGGTCATTGTTTTACGCAATATACGTAAGTCAGATTTTAATATTAAAAGTGACTTTAGTTAAGACGCACTATTATATCTCAACCAAATGCTAGATTCTTGCTATAATGTATTCTCGTCCCATTAACTGCTGGTTTAATTTTAATCAGAGGGTAAAAATGTCACATCTTTTCCCCAAAGATGACTAGTCAGAAATTGTTGGGAACTCTATTGTTGAAGCATTTCCTAATTACTTGTTTGTTTGGCACATTAACTATTTATACCCCATGTTTTATTCCTTTCCTGCTGCTGTGTCAAAATACCTTAGAATGGGTAATTTATAAACAACAGAAATGTATTTCTCACAGTTTGGGAGGTTGGGAAGTTCAAGATCAAGGAACCAACAGATTTGGTGTCTGGCGAGGGCTTGTTCATCGTAAATGGTGCCTTTTAGCAGTATTCTCACATGGAGCTGAGCACTGTGTCCTCATGTGGCAGACGACATGGAAGGGCAAAAAGTAGCTAGTTCTCTCCATCCCTTTTGCAAGGCCCAATCCCTCATTACCTCCTCAAGGTCCCACTTCTTAATACCATCACCTGGGGGTTTAAGTTCCAACATGTGAATTTTGGAGGGACACATACATTGAAACTGTAGCACCCCAATCCAGAAAGTTTATATGTTCACAGCAGTGAACAAAAATGAACAGAAATCCTTGTCTTTATACTGTTTGCATGTTAATACTTACTTTCAGTTAATGTTAATGTTATATACTGTTATTTATATTGATGAATACTGATCATGTGTATGTGAAATGGCTTTTTCTGGTTAGCATTTGAGTTTAAAGTAAGATTTATATGTTTTCTCAACTTTTAAGTTTTTTATCTATAAAAGTATAAAAAGGACTAATAGAAG
The DNA here is from genome assembly GCF_007565055.1 of Rhinopithecus roxellana. Taxonomy (NCBI): domain Eukaryota; kingdom Metazoa; phylum Chordata; class Mammalia; order Primates; family Cercopithecidae; genus Rhinopithecus; species Rhinopithecus roxellana. Next base: position 93,346,228 of record NC_044560.1, on the reverse strand, counting down.
AGTTTGCTAAGCAAATCCAGCCTTGGTATTCATAATAGAAAAATAAGGGCTTTGAAATAACAATGATGACAATTTCTGAAGCCCATAATTCCATTCCATCACAATATTAAAAAAAAAAAAAAAAAAAGCATCGATGAGAATTCTGGGTTCTAGTCCAGGTTCTGCCATTAAGTCAACTGAGTTAACTTCTCGTCTCTGGACCTTAGTGTCCCCATTTGTACAATAAAGAGGATTGGATTAGATCAGTGATTTTCAGATTGTTTTCTTCAGAGGCCTCGGCTTTTGTAAAGATCTTCGGGAATGCCGGAGGAGAAGTGTGCAGATGCAGAGGTAGACCTAGTAAGCTTCCTTCCCCAGCTTCAAAAAAACAACTTTAGTATACTTATCAGTTTTATATATTGGGCTTCTGGAGAGATATTTTGCTTTCTTTTATTAAAAACAATTTGAGATTGAAAATGTTGATACGGATCAGACCTTGGTTCCCTTGTAAAATGCTAGGATTTTATTAAAAATTGATAAATTACTGCTTTCTTTGATCTTACAATAATAACCCTATAGATTCCTTATATGTGACTATTTTCTAGGGCCCAGGCAAGAACTTTTATTAACTCTTCTGCCTGTAAAACTTGGTAGCTTTTAAGATTATCTTGCAGTGTACTCAGATACAGTTTTACTACTAATTACAAATATGAGAATAATTTTATCTTTTTAAAACTTGGTTATTTTATTGATTGATATTATCTTGTGGTATTTTTTTTTCATTCAATAAAATTATTTTTATGTTTGGTTCAGCATAACATTGCATGGGCCACCCTTTGGGATTTGAAAATAGTCTAGTTACATAGAACCAAATGTTGCAGTAAGATTATCTAACTACTTGCAGACCAAACAAAAATTATCCTTAATATTAAGCACTTTTGGCTTAATCATCATCATGGCAGCTAACATTTATAGAGCTCATCCTGCAGCTTATACCTTCACTATGTAGAAAGTAAAAAGTTCCTCTTCAAAAGTTTCCCTTCTTGTTAAAGAATAAATCATAAGTGTTAGAAATAATAGTTTCTTTTAAAAACAAACTACCTTTAAGCCTCCTTACTTTATGCTAATAACTCTTTGTTGGGCCCTATCCTATGTAGCTGTTAAACATGCTCACAGGCACCTAGTACATTCTATATCCTTGTACCTTAACCAAAATATTTGTGCTGGAAGTGCTCACAGGCACGTTCCAGCTCGCAGCCTATGCCCCTTCCCTATTTGGCATAAACAACATCTTCTTTTCCTTTGTCTTTCCATTACTTTTACCTGTTTGGAAAAGTTTTAAACTGTTAGCCAATCGGGTTTTAGTTTAGATTGTGCAATCTTCTGTCAAAGCCTTGGTCTTTATGCCTACAGAGAACCATCCTGAGTGTGACCCCGACACCTTTCCCACTTTCCCCCTAACGTTTACTTATCTTTCAAGACTCAATTCAGGCACTGTCTTTAAAACAAAGGCTTTTCTATATATTGAGCCTCCTCCTAGCTGAACAGACAAGGAGCAGTTTTCATAATCCTCTGTATACTTTAGTTTTAGTACTTACATTGTTGGTCATAATCTTGTCTTTCTCTTCCGCTCAAGGGTGGAGAATTGTATTTCTTCTCAATAACCACAGAGCCTAGTTTGTAGTGGATGTTGCATTAGCACTTGTTAAATTGAACCAGTGTAGCTCCCTGGCATCATATGCTTTTATGTTAATAATTTTACAGACGTTTGTCGTAAAATACAGCTGAAATCTGACCATAAACGGTCTTGCTCTCTCTGACTGTTTTTAGGTTTGATGAACATCCCTTCTGAATCTTCCCAGCAGTCCCACACTTCATGTTCCTATCAGCACTCTCCCAGCAGTACAGTGAGCACTCACCCACACAGCAACCAAAGCAGCCTGTCCAACAGTCATGGCAGTGGCCTCAACACCACGGGCAGTAATTCGGTTGCACAGGTCTCACTATCTCACCCCCAGATGCACACACAGCCATCTCCACATCCTCCCCATCGACCTCATGGTTTACCACAGCATTCACAGCGTTCCCCGCACCCAGCACCACACCCACAGCAACACAGCCAGCTCCAGTCTCCTCACCCCCAGCATCCCTCTCCACATCAACACATACAGCACCATCCGAACCATCAGCATCAGACGTTAACACATCAGGCACCCCCACCCCCACAACAGGTATCCTGTAATTCTGGTAAGTTTTTGTCTCCTGGCTTGTGTTTGGCTAACTGTGAATTAAGATCTGTCCTTTGTTATTTGGAGCTCATGTAGTATTTGCTACCAAAGCCTCTTTTCATCTGTTTCCTTTTGTGTTTCCTTGCTATAATATAATCCTATAGTTGTAACTCATTTAATTCATAGACTGACCTGGCGATTTTCTTGATTAAAATTTATTGTGGCAACATAGGCAAACTCAGCAACCCTTGCAGGTTTTGATTTTAACTGTTGTTTGTAATTTAGATACATTATCTTACATTATCCTCCCAAATCAAGTATAGATGACCACATTTTATATATAGGAAAATGCAACTAAAAGAATTTTAAGTAATTTGCTTAAGATCATACTGTGGTAAGTGGTAGAACTGGGGTTTGTATTCTGACATGTCTGACTTCAAAGCTTATAACACCAATTATTCTAAAAGAACTAAAATTAGCAGACATTTACTAAGTGGGTAGGGTTTGCTTATCCACTCTCTGCAGAGTTTGCTTTATTTTCATTTGCCAAGTCAGTATTTATTAAAGGAGCCTCCTCTTCCTCTTACCCACAACAACAAATTAGTCATGGCAAGTGTCCTGGTTCCTGGTCATAATTTCATTTCAGTTAACCTTTTTCCTACCCTGACCTTTTGACTACCTGAGTTGCGTTTACCTCAGGAGATCGGGATTCTAGTACTGCTTTGGCTGTTGTATTACTAAGTGACTTAAATCGTATAATTCCTTTGAACTTTGGTTTCCTTATCCACGAAGTTCTTTTTGAACTAAAGGATCTGAGTCTGGTAGACTTGCATGTTCGTGGCTCATTTGGGTATTAGTTTAATCCCCTCCCACCCCGTAACAAATTTCTTCCTAAATTATGACTTGCTTCATGGCAGGGTCATGTTGTCTCTAGTTGATTGTTTATTTTAAAAATCCATAATTGACAGAATTTTGTAATCAAGTAGCCAGTAGTTGATATAGCCAAGAGATGCCTTGATGTGGCAAAAGCAAACCAACCAACCCTTCTTATTGGTCTTTATCTTCATCCATCCAGGGATGATCCTAGAAACAGAGTGGCTTGACAGCAGTCACTGAATGGAGAATTTTCTTCCTCTATTCAGCACTGCTGTCTCATTGAGGGTAACTCTTGCTGCATGGCCTCTGACTAATGACTGGTTTGCTGACATACAGATTATGGAGTCTTAAACTCTTCTGATGTCATACCAGAGGATACCATTTCTAACTAGAAATGCCCTGACGTGGATTCATCAGCATTTCTTACAGAGATCTCACTCCTCTTCCTTCGCTAACTTGGCAGGGGGACTGTGTTAAATTTTTTTCTCCTGAGATTGCCTTGGAAGAAGCATTTACTCTTACTGTATGATCTGATCCACCTGCCTTAAGTCATTGCATTAAATTGCACTGTGTATTGCCTCTAAATGAGAACCTGCCTCTCTAAGTTCTTTTAAGGTCATAGCAAGACAGGAAAATGAACTTTATATAGGGGAAAATACAGATTTGCATGACATTTCCCACCTGTTCATTTATTGGTACTGTAATGTAAAGAGCAGTCTCAGGTTTGATATTACTAGATGATGTGGCAGTTTGGAAGCTGCCAGACTGGAGGTTAGAAGACCTGGGTTCGAGTCTTAGATTCATCATGATAACCTTGCTAAGTTATGTCACCTCTCTGCTTCAGTTTCTTTTATTTGTAAAATGGAGAGAAATAATACCTTTCTGCCTGTCTCACAGAGCAGATTGCCCAACACATGATATAATGAGTACAAATCCCCTTGTAAGACTGGACAAGAATCAGCCAATTTCAGGAATAGGGCCAGCTCATCGTTTTCCCTTACACCCTTTCACCATCCAGGAATTAGACTGTTGTCAATATTACTTTTATAGGTGTTTCAAATGATTGGTATGCGACACTTGATATGCTAAAAGAAAGCTGTCGAATTGCCAGCAGTGTTAATTGGTCAGATGTAGACCTTTCACAGTTTCAAGGTGAGTGTTGGTTCTTTTTGACATATAACCAAATACACATGATCTGTTTCTCTGCTAGATTATAACTTTCTTTGTAGTAGAAATAAACATCTTATGTAGCATTTCTTTTGCAGTTGGTAAAATTCATAATGATTTTGGCCAGTTGGTATAGCAGAGGGTCACAGACAAGTTCTGAAAGAAATGTGGCCACATTTAAAATAATTGGGCTTTGAATAACTTAAAAAGATCATTCTTCATTGCGTGGGCAAATCACTGCCATAAAATGGAGTGAGTGGAAATTTTGAGGGCTGAAAAAAATTGTATCTTGCTATTTTCCTTGCAATGTTTATTGCATAACTGTGCTAACGTATTTTTAATGCTTTCCTCATAGGTCTGATGGAGAGTATGAGACAGGCAGATCTCAAGAATTGGTCTTTAGATCAAGTTCAGTTTGCCGATCTCTGTTCTTCTCTTAATCAGTTCTTTACACAAACTGGCCTTATTCATTCACAGAGTAATGTTCAGCAAAATGTTTGTCATGGTGCCATGCATCCAACAAAACCTTCCCAACACATTGGAACAGGTATGGGATTAGTTATCTTCTTGATTTTTCTCATTTTCTCATTCATACGAAATGTAGTAACTGTCTTAACCAACTTGGTTTGCTGCTAATGGTGACAGTGATCTGTTTACAAATTTTTATTTATAAGAAATGAATGAAAGCAAATAATTTATATGTAGGGTATATCTTAGAAAAATTGAGGTAAAGAGACTGTATGTTCTTCTGTTGTGATTTATATGATTGCTTTATTATTTACAGTTAACTTGTCATTAACCTTTTACTAAGTTATCAAACAAGAATTAAATATCTTGGAGATAACTTATGTTTTTATATGACGTAATTATGAAATTATATTAATTTAAATCTGTACAGATCTGCAATGGAAATCAGCGTGTCTTGTGTATCTCCTAAGAATGTTAAAATTCAACAATTCAAAGTGTTTGAAGAGTGGACATAATGGAAAATAGTCTCACTGATGTTTTACTTTAGACCCAAAATCTTTCCTATGTATTTTTTAAATCTCGCTTTCTTCTTTTATTCTTTACCCTTGCAGCCATGTCTTCTACTCTTGATTGCACTGCCCACATTTTTCTATAGGAATTTCATATCCAAGTTACTTCTTTCTTCATTTTAATTCCTTACCTTCTCTTATCATCAAGTTTATTTCTTTTCTGTATGTTATATTGATTTTACATTTTATGCCAACAAGCTCTCTCTTCTCTATCCTGAGTGGCTTCCTTTAACCATTATTCTATCTTATTTCACATCTTTCGTCCACCCATGGTTTGAGTTTATTCAACTCAAGCTTATCAGTCTATGTCTTTCTTTTCATGAAATCTTTATTTCTATATCCTTTGATGTAGTGGAAATCTATTATCTTTTCTTCTTCCATCTTGAATAGCTTACCCTGCCTGAAACTTTCAGTCACTCTTTGATTCTGGTGACCTATTCATTTAGTGAATTATATCCACACAAGGGCCTCATTCAGTTCCCTGACTGATTTCTCTCTGTGCCAGAGAGAATTTAGTTTTTGATAACTTTTTAGCTTCTTTGTCTCTCTCTCCTTTTATTAGTTCTTTTTGGTATCTTTCTGATATATATTCATTTTTAAGCATCAAGATCTCTATAATTCAGGTATCCACACTTACGTGCCCTTCTTCCATTTCATTTTTAAAATATTTTCTTGCAGATGGACAGCATGTCTTCTTTGTTTCTCTCGTGGGTTCTAAGCCCATACTTTGTCCCTTTCAGGATATATCACTTTCAGTTTTTCAGCTTGCTTTAAGTTCTTAGACCAGGTGTACCACCTCCCTCTGTTTTTTGTCCCTTTTTTCTCCTTTCCTCTTTTCTTTCTGTATTCATCCAAAATTGTTGCTTCTAAGTGCTGTCATGATGTTCACTTCTTTGCTAACTCCACCTCTCACCATTTCAGTCAGCCTCAAAAAGTACTAAGTGAAATTAAATAGCTTACGTATATATCACTAGTCTTGTGTGTTTGGAGGTAAGTACCTGTGTTGCTCATAGATTGTTGCCTCAGGCAGGACAAGTAGAAGAAGTTGTGGGTCAGTCTTAGAAGAAGGCAGTCTCAGCCAGGCGTGGTGGCTCATGCCTGCAACCCTAGCCCTTTGGGAGGCTGAGGCAGGCTGATCACCTGAAGTCAAGAGTTTGAGACCAGCCTGGCCAACATGGTCTCTACTAAAAATACAAAAATTAACCGGGCGTGGTGGCACGTGCCTGTAATCCCAGCCACCTGGGAGGCGGAGGTTGTGGTGAGCCGAGATCATGCCACTGCACTCCAGCCTGAGCAACAGAGGGAAACTTCATCTCCAAAGAAGAAGAAGAAGAAGAAGGCAGCAATCTGAAAAGCCAGTGTACATGTTAGCCAGTAGCTCCCACGTTGTTGAATTTCAGTTTTGTGCCCTAAGTCTGTAAGAAAGGTCTATATGTACCTTTGGTCTTGGAACTTGGTAGTTTTGTCATGGAAAAAACACTGTTTATCTGCTGCTGTCCTCTGTCAGAGAGTACCCAGGCACTCCTGGATTCTCTCTAGACTGAGATCCTGAGTTATTTTCCTAAAGCCCTTTGTTCCTAGACTTCTGTAGTCATCTCTTCTTGAGCCTTGACCTTGGTTATTTGTTCTGGTGTTCTGTGATTCTGTTAATTTTTTCTGTCGTCTCTTTTGTCAGGGCCCTCCTCCTCTCTAGGGTCCCAGTGACACCTTTGTGATTCTCAGTGCTACCCTAGTCACAGCCTGTCAAAGGTAGAAAAGCTATAGTTTTTCTTCAGTGTTTATTCAGTTCTTTCTACTCTCACTCCCCTTTTGTATCTTCCTTCTGACTCATGCCTGGCAAGCTGTGTTGGCCTCTGACAAGTTGTTCTCTCATCAGTTATGGTGCTCCAAGTATTCATCACTTCATGCCTGCTGATATCTGTTCACAAATATTCAGATTTTTTTTTTACATGTCCAGCCTGCTTCCTCTTGTTTTAAGTGTCTTTCTGTCATTCCTTTTTTCTCTTCCTTACATCCCTGTATATCACATCCATTCAGATCTTTCACTTCCCTCATCTCTACACCCCGATAATTCTTTGTCGTAATTTCTTAGAATTATAGTCAAGAGGAGACTTTCAGAGAGCTGTTGATTTTATCCCTTTATTTAACAGATAAGGACATTTTGATCCAGGGGGAGAAAGTGACTTGCCCAAAGTTGTAAAATTCATTTAGGTGTAGGTCTTGAGTCCCAGAATATAGTCTCTCCATTTCCTTAAACCTTTCCTGTTATTCCTGTTTTCAGGGACCCTCTTTTGGTGAACACCTCCTTGAGCTTCCTATAGACTCCAGAAATTGGTGGTGTAGTGTGCTAGTGTGGAAGGGAGAAGGGGAGAAGGATGTTATAGAACACAGTCTATGACATCTTTTCCTAAATCTTTTTACCTGTGGTTATAATTTGTTTATATCTTCTGGCTGTACTATTGTAATTTGATGTTTTGCTTAAAGATCATTAAATATAGGTAGGGATGCAGTCATTGAGTACCTACTAGACACCTTTTCTGTGTCTAGCTGGGTATTGGGCACTGAGAATAAAGACATGACCCCTGTAGTAGCTTTTGTCTCAAAGAGTTCACAACCTAATGGTTGAGACAGGTCCATCAAGAAATACAATATGTTAGGGGGGCCTCTTAGGGAGGCCGAAGCAGGTGGATCATGAGGTCAGGAGATAGAGACCATCCTGGCTAACATGGTGAAACCCCGTCTCTTCTAAAAAAATATTTAAAAAATTAGCCGGGCATGGTGGTGGGTGCCTGTAGTCCCAGCTACTTGGGAGGCCGAGGCAGGAGAATGGCGTGAATCCAAGAGGCGGAACTTGCAGTGAGCCAAGATTGTGCCACCACATTCCAGCCCAGGCGGCAGAACGAGACTCCTTCTCAAAAAAAAAAAAAAAAGAAAAAAAAGAAAAAAGAAATACAGTATGTTGAGGGCCACACTTCTCCATAGGGTATAAGTGCAGTAAGAATTCAGAGAAAGGGGTACATACTTCTCTTGGAAAGATGAAAATTTTCCTAGAAGACAACACATTTAAGCTGGACTTTGTAAGTTAAGTGGGATTTTGCAAGACAGATCAGATCATGTCATGTCTGTTTTCTGCTCAGAACCCTCCATCTTTCTCAGGAAAGACCAATGTTGTTACTATGGGCTATATGGCCTATACAATCTGATCACCCATTATTTCTGATCTTGTCTCCTGCCTTCTCCCCTCCACCCTGTGCTCCAACACTACAGGTCTCCCTGGTGTTCTTTGAACACACTAGGTAGCACACTCTACCTAACCAGGGCCTTTGTACTTGCTCTTCCCTCTTGTTCAGAGTGGTCTTCCCTAAGATAGACACATGACTCATTTTCTCATCTTGTTCTCTTTTTTTCTTCAAAAAAACACCTGCTCAGGGGATGCCTTCCTTGGTCATCCTATTTAAATGGCACCACTACTCAGCACTCCTTGTTCTCTCTCTCTGCTTTTTTTCCGTAGCATGTTACATACTATTTAATTTACTTTGTTTGAATACACTCCCGAAAAGCAGAGTTGTGTTTTTTCATTGTTGTATCCATAGTGCCTCGAGCAGTGCCTGAAATCTTTGGAAACTGCATTGGAAGTTAATTTATTACGTAGAAAATTCAGGCGTACACTCATTCAGACTCTATATTGTGAGAATATGGGAAGAAATGAGAATTAATGGGAATTTCTGTATGAAAATAAAAGTGTTACGAATATGATGAAATTTCAGAAAGTTAAGACTGTTTTATGTAGATGTTTGTTTATTGTCACAATCCTGTAATTCTTACTCCCCTCTGCCTTTAGGAATTATGAAACCATAAAAGAGAAGTGATAAAAGATTAATTCCCAATAAAAATCAGTGTTACATTTTCATTATGACATGAACTCGAAAGATGTGTAGAATGAGAGCTAAGGTTTTGAAGGACAGGGACAGGGAAGTTGTAGCTGTATGAGTGACCATATTACTCTGAGTGGTGTGGCCCGTCCAGCTTGGTGCAGTCTTTAGAAAGTACACTAGCCGTGCATGTGAAGACCAATCAGCATTTGGAGACAGGATTCCATCCCACGTCACTTGCACCGGTATTAGAGCTGTAGTTTAGTATAATGTTTCTCCTCTTTTTTCTTTCTAAATCATCAGTATGGTCAGTCAATCAAAGAGCTCAGTTCTGACTATAAACTTCACTGATGAAAGGCATGTTATCATGGGAGGCAGGGACGGGGGTCAGAAGTGTTGGATTCTGGTCCTGGTTCTCTCTCATTTCCTCTGTTCCTGTTTCCCTATCTACATGGACAGAGGTAAGGTCAGATTAGATTATCTCTGAGTTCATCTCAAGCCTGGATAGTCTGGCTTTCCACTGGGGGGTAAAGACTTGTGAGCAGCCAAATACAGAATGCCTTACCTTAATAGAAGTGGAAGATTTTTTCCACTCTTTTTAGTTTCCTCTGGGAAAATAATTATTGTTTTTTAGTTTCATTACAACATTACTAGAATTCAAGTGTAATTTACATGAAATACTAAATAACCTTAGGGAAGTAGCCTTTCCAGAATTCCAGATGTTTCTTACAATGTGAACCACTTTTATAATCATTCCTCATCAGTTATTGGGAGAGGGGTCATGTTTGTTCTCTCTCTCTCTTTTGTATTATGATGTAACGTAGTTGACATTTTGGAGGTGTTAACACTTGATGTCTCCTGTTAATGAAAATATATTAAGAACTTTCTGAAATAAAATTTGAATGAGATCGATGGTCCCCATCCTCACACTCCAGAATAATACTCCCCTCCCCACTCCCCTCTCTTTTGACAGAGACTCACTCTGTTATCCAGGCTGGAGTGTAGTAGCACTATCTCGGCTCACTGTAACCTCCATCTCCCAGGTTCAAGCTACTCTCCTCCCTCAGCCTCCCGAGTAGCTGGGACTACAGGCGCATGCCACCACGCCCAGCTAATTCTTTGTATTTTTAGTAGAGACAGGATTTTGCCATGTTGGCCAGTCTGATGTCGAACTCCTGACCTCAGGTGATCTGCCCACCTCTGCCTCCCAAAGTGCTGGGATTACAAGCCTGAGCCACCATGCCTTGCTCAGAATAATACATTTTTAATCATCATTGCTTGATGTAGCTCTTTTACCATGTGCAGATCTTTACTGTTACTTTGTGCTTCCCAGGCACAAGGGCACACATGGTTAGGCCTGCTTCAAGGGTGAGAACATCAGGGAAATAGCGAATAGGTGGTGATGTAGGAAGAGTCCATGAGTGGCTGGGTGCTGTGGCTCATGCCTGTAATCCCAGCACTTTGGGAGGCCGAGACAGGTGGATCACTTGAGGTCAGGAGTTCAAGATCAGCCTGGCCAACATGGTGAAACCCCATCTCTACTAAAAATACAAAAATTAGCCAGGCATGGTAGTGCACGCCTGTAATCCCAGCTACTTGGGAGGCTGAGGCAGGAGAATCGCTTGAACCCGGGAGGCAGAAGTTGCAGTGAGCTGAGATTACGCCACTGCACTCCAGCCTGGGTGACAGAGTGAGACCCTGTCTCAAAAGAAAAGAGTCCATGAGTTAGGAGATCTGGATTCTAGTCCTAGCACTGTCAAACTAACGTGTCTTTGGGCGAGTCAAGTTAGCCTTTCTGAGTTTCAGTTGCCTCATCTGTAAAATGGGTATAACAGTCCCTGTCTTGCCCTCCTTTGGGGCTTAGTGGGAGGGTCAGATGAAGTAATGGATACAAAAATACTTTTGAATTGTAATGAGGTATGTGACAGCAACAATAATAGACATAACTTGCCTACCAGCCTACAGTTAGTGGCAGTGCCAGCATTAGTTCCAGTGTGTTCACACCCAGCCTGGCACCCTGTTCAAAAGGCCAAGACCACAGTTATATCATCTAAAAGGAGTAATATTTTCTTCCTCTTTTTTCCTCACTTTACCTGCTTAGTTTACTTTCAGAGTAACAATTCTGTTAAGATTTTAATACTCCATTTGTTTTATTTGTGGTAACATATTTTCTCTCTTTCTGCTTTTAATCTGATTAGGAAATTTGTACATAGATTCTAGGCAAAATCTCCCTCCGTCAGTGATGCCACCCCCTGGTTATCCTCATATCCCACAGGCACTCAGCACTCCAGGAACAACGATGGCAGGTAATGTGTGTGGGGGGGTGTGATTTATTACCCAGAGTTTAATATTGAGAAGCGTTAGCTTTCCCAGTGGTGAATGAGGCGGCTTCAAGGAGAGAACCCCCTGTTAAGAGGGGCTAGGGGACAATGTCTGGACAGCCACTTGGCACTAGTGCTAACGAAGGGATTCAAGCATCAGTTGGTGTTTAGACTGTAGGACCTGAAGTCCTTTTTAGCCCAAGATGCAATGATTCTACTTACTCTAGTTATTTATTGTCTTGCCTCTCTAAGAAGTCCTGGGGTCACAGTTGAGGGTGCTTGACAGGACTTTAGCAGGTTTTAGGAACCTACTTTATTAGCTCCTGTAGATTCTGCTTCATTCATTCTAATGGAGTTCCCACAGCTGTAGTTTCCAGGGAAGTACCTCGTACAGAAGGTAAATTTTAGGAGTTAACTGGTTCATAAACTTTTCCCGCTGGGTTCTTGAATGCAGCATACGTTTCATTTAGCCAGGGGAATACGGCACATTGTTAGAGCTGGAAAGTGTCTTAAGGATCCCTTAGGATAATGGAGGCTCCGAAGGAGAAATGCCTTGCCCAGGCCACCCAATTTAGTGAGTGGCCAAACCAAGACTCAAGCCCCAGTGTCTGGATTCAGAGTCCATTGTTTTTCTCAACATACCACACAATCCTTTACTTAGGCTCTTTGAGGAAAAGACATAAAGGTAATGGGGTTGAGGGTAGAATTAAAATATTGAAGAACTGTGTGGTAGACAGCAGTGAGGAAGGAGTTGGGACCAAGTGATATGTCCTTTGCTGAAGGGGGAAGGAATGTTACTGTTGTGAGTGCTTACTAGTAAATTCTAAGTAGCACCGTAAGGTGGATAAGACTCTGGAGCCAGAGTGCTTGTGTTTAAATCTGCATGCTTTGCCACTTAATGGCTGTGTGATGTTAGGCAAGCTACCTAACCCTCCTACCTCAGCTTCCCTGTTTGTACAAGGGGCTAATAACACTACCTAGGTCCTCGAGTTGTTAGGATTAAATGAGAATTGTGTAAATTAGTGCCTGACCCACATTAAGGAACTTTTTTCAATGAAGGCATTTTGCCTATATTGAGATATACTGAAAACCTTAGCATTAAATAATTGTACAAGAAAATATTTCAGGGCATATGAGAAAAATGAGTAGCAGACTACCTGAAATTTTGTAATCAGAGTACTAGAAAAATAATCCAGTTAAACTTCCACAACAGTTAAAAGGATATGTATAATTTGTAATAAAAGAAAGAATTCTACAAGTAAATATCAACCTTTACTTTTAAAAAGCAGCTGGTTTAGAAGGGGGTCTGTCAGGATACAGTAACAGCACATGGCCAAACCGGTGCAAGAAGAGCATGGGAAGGTGGGCATTCTGTACTCAACTGTGGTTCCTCCTGGCTTCCTGTGTTCCCTTGTTGATGTTCTCTGTGTTCACTTGATGTTACTTGGTGGCACAGAAATTAGCTTGCTGGGGAAAATTCAGTATGACATCATTGGTGCACTGCCATCATTATCCTGTTTACCATTCTCATGGGAGCCAATTCACGTTACTGAAACAACGTATTGGAGCAAAACAGACTAAGAGCAGTGGCTACATTGGCACTTTTCTTGTGTCTTCCTTACTGCAACCTGGTATAACGGAAGGAGTGTGGGTCAAGTGAACTGACCTCAGATCCTATCTTTGCCCCCTACTGGTTGTGTGACTTTGGGTAATTTACTCATCCTCTTAAACCAATACTATCCTCTTACCTATAAAATGAGGATCATAAGAGCCACTTTTTGAAGGCTTATGGTTGTATTAGTGAGATAATGTGTACCTGGCATATAGGAAGTACACAGTAGGGGTTAGTTTATTTCTTACTTTCTTCTCTACCCAAGTCGCTGCTAATATTGCCTCTTTCCTTCCAGGCCATCACAGAGCCATGAACCAGCAGCACATGATGCCTTCCCAAGCCTTCCAGATGCGGCGCTCCCTGCCTCCAGATGACATCCAGGATGACTTTGATTGGGATTCAATTGTGTAGGGCTTATTTCTGCAAGACACCAGACCCTAACGTTACCTTTCTGTGCAGTGAAGGGAAAGGTTTAAGAGAATCCAGTTGAGAAAACAAACTTGCTAATCACTTTACCAATGTTATCAAAATTACTTTTGAAGACAATCAGAAGGATTTTAGCTGGATAACTTACTGCTTTTATCTGACCCGAACAAGTACTACATGTTTGTCTCCCTGCCAGCTGCCCTATGTAGCTCCTAACTGTTGTGTGATTTGGACGGCTTTTTGTGTATTTGTGTCAGTTTGATGTTAACCACAAGTGCCAGACTGATTTTTCAGACGGAGCCTATTTTGCTGCAAGCAGTTTATATAAAGATACATATGTGTAAATATATGTACAAAAATTACTGAAAGGCTTCAGTTTTTTCTAATTGGATTATTGTGTCTTGAAAGGAAAGTTATTGTCAGTTTTTATTCCTTGTTAGGCTATTTTCTGCAGGATGCTTTTAACTGATGTAGGAAACTGAAAGGAAATAGATTTTTTCCAAAGCCAGTTCCCCTTATTTAATCTTTTTTAGAAATGTGGGTAATGAGTTCTACCTACTAAGTCAAGGAACCCAGGATTTGAGACTCTCCAACAATCCATAGGGGCATGTTGCTCCTGAGCAGCATGAAGAACTGACCAAATTGGTTTTGATGCTTGGGGGATCATAGAGTATTTATGTCTGCTTTTCTAAATCTGTGTTATAACAGCTCTAAAATTTGTTTGGTAAGAAGTTGGGCATTGCTTGCTCTTTAAACACATCAGTGCTTCCACATTCATCTATGTATTTATTATTCAGAAGTGTTATTTTAATATTTATTGCTACCTTCTGTGAATGCTCACCTCCTGTTGGGTTCATTAAGGAAAAATGTGTCTGAAAGCACAGAATTACTTTTTTTTTTTTTTTGAGGTGGAGTCTCACCCTGTTGCGCAGGCTGGAGTGCAGTGGCGCGATCTCGGCTCACTGCATCCTCCGCCTCCTGGGTTCAAGCAATTCTCCTGCCTCAGCCTCCCGAGTAGCTGGGAGTACAGGTGCATACCGCCATGCCTAGCTAATTTTTTGTATTTTAGTAGAAACGGGGTTTCACCATGTTGCCCGGGCTGGTCGCAAACTCCTGAGCTCAGGCAGTCTGTCTGCCTCAGCATCCCAGAGTGCTGGGATTACAGGTGTGAGCCACTGCGCCCAGCCCAGAATTACTTTTCTTGATAAGAATTTACAGACAAGACACTCAGAGAGACATTGTGTCATTCTCTATCATCACTCCTTTTACCATGTGAATAGATTTCTCTGTCTTGGCATTCTTGCTAATTCAGACTTATTAGTTAAATCGGATTTTTCTGGAATTTGAATCAGATTCCATTTGGGCAACAATAGCAGGGCAGTGTTTCTAAAGCAAGTTTCCCCACTCATCTTCTAGGTTGTCTTGAAAGGAGGATAGAGCCACTTACAATTTTATTTGCTTCAGTGTTTAATGTAGATATTATGTAGCCTGCTGTTTCTGTTGTCCTGTGTGTCTGTGTATGCATGACATTTGGTCCCTTTCTTTGAAATGCAGCCCACCTCTTAATGGTTTTTTTAGTGGTGGTGGTTTGTTTTGTTTTGTTTCATGTCATATCACAGTTTGCATGGACTGATTATCTTAGTTTTATGATAAAACTAGAAGAAATGGGGTTTTTTTTTTTTGGATGAATAGATTTTGAATTGATTCTTTAGACCAAAAAAAAGTGTCAGTTCTAATGGGGAAAAATATTCCATCAAGTCAAAGAGTAGTAACTGCTCACTGGTTGCTTTTTAGCATCTCTGGTCTTAGCAGCCATGCTAAATCACTTTAATTAGCCTTGGTGATTCTATGGTTGAGTAATCTCTACTTGAACTAAACAAACATCTTTTGTTTCTGTGTATGTGTGCTGTGTGTGAGAGAGTGTGCCTGTGCACGTGCGTGTGTGTGTGTGTGTGTGTGTGTGTGTGTTTTAATGAAGTGTTGCCTTGAATGAATCACTGGGAAGCCAGCCATGGTAAGGGCTGGTGAGGTTGGGGAGAAAGGAAGAGCTTTATGTTTCTCTGTTGTTTGGACCCTACTTGGCATGAAAAAGGAAGCTCAGTTCCAGCCCCTTGGATCAACGAAAATCAGAGGATTCTGGAAAGGCAGCCAACTTGCCCCTCTTAGAAGGATCAGAGGCAAGATGAGATGGCAGCCTGCAGAGTAAATGAAAAAAGAGGGGGTGATTTTCAATGGTTTGCTTAAGTCACTGTTTTCTAGACACCAAAATAGCTGTTTTGAAACTGTTTTAATTGCTTGGGTAGCAATGTGCACTTTAAACAATTTGGATATTGGAATGCAGTATCATACTGAGTGATTTGAGTAGAACCACTGATGATGATTTTATAAATTGTGTGAAGCGAATTTCCCATTTGGCAATCATTTACTGATTTGCAGTGATCAATATTTTTATGAGAATTTAAACTTACCAAGAATGGCCATGGAGGCAAAGCCTTCACCCAGACCCATCCCACTCTCCTGTGATCCAGGTGGTCTAGGAGCCCAGGACAGGCGTTTTCTGTGGGCCCTGGCCACAGACAGGGTTACCTGGTGAGGTGCAGAGAGTCCCTCTAGTGGCCATTTCGCGTGGTAGTTGCTAATGCAGAACAAGTTCTGTCTTGGGCTTAAATTGACTGAAGACTTTAGGGGGAAAGAACATTAAATGCATGTAAACAAATGGGGGTACTCTGTCCAGGAGAATAATCCGACTGGCATTTGTGGCAGTTTTTGAAATGTAAATGTATTCATGTGTGTTCTTGTAAATACATGTCTCTCAGATGTCCTTTGAAGTGGGAGGGAATCCGGGGATAATTTCAAACGGAATAGAGTATTTTGATATTGTTCATTCAGAGGGTGATGTGTACATATCTATATTGTATATATGTGATGAAAATGCATTGGCTTTTTGTGCAGATACAACCTGCTCTCTGTACTGCTGTTGGACAGTGTTTTAATGTTTCTACAGTTTTGCTATTGCACGATTTCATATTTTGCCTCTATGATGAACGGCAACCATTCTTTGTAACTGTTTAGTGCTGTAAAGAAATATTCCAAGTGTCATTAGGATTGTTGCTGCCAGAACTGATATGCATGAATGGCACTTAAAATAAATATATTATGTTAACTCTATTTACAACACTGATTGGTCTCCGTCGTTTGCTGTAACTGAAGAAGTGAGAATGGAGCTAGTCCAGGTGCAGAAACCCCACAGCCAGGACCCAGAGTCCTTGGGGTCACTGAGATTGTGTCCCTTGCATTACTACCTGAGAACAGTAATTGCTGCCATTTAGTGAGCATCTCATTAGCTCCATGAACTTGGGGAAGTCACTGGATTTCCCTGGGCCTCATTTTCCTTATTTGCAGTGCCAGTACAATGAGGATAGTATCTGCCTCCCAGAGTTGTAGTGGGATTTACATAAATTAGTACATTTAAACATTTAGAACAGCACATGGGACATAAAGCATACTGGTACTCAGTATGTGCCAGGTACTGTGCTAAGTAGATACTGTGGTCCTCCTTTTACCAACATGGGAACAGCTCAGATAGAGATATAGAAACTTGTCTAGATTATTTAGTTGGCAAGTGATAGAGCGGAGGTTTGAATCCAGGTCATTTGATTCCAGGCATCATGTTTTTTACACAATCCTCTCATACTTCGTGAGGGAATTCCCCTCTCCCTACCCCCTGCCCTTGCCCCCTGTCTTGTCCCCAGCACTGCCTTCCCAGAGCTATTTCCAAAAGGTGAAAGTAGGGCTTTACATTTGCTGAGCACATACTCTGTGTCAAACCCTCTCATGAGAAATCCAGAGATGAGGAAGCCACAGTTCCTGCCTTTACGGGGTACAGACTTGCCCAGGACAGGTAGCAAATGCCAGCCCAGGGAGGCTATTCTGAAGGTATGCTCTGGTAAGGCAAGATTCTGTTGGTGAGGAATGAGGTCATACTGAGGACTGGGGCAGTGGTTTAGGAAGGGCTCCAGGTATGGGCTGCTAAGTTGAGTCTTCAAAGGGTCCCAGACAGATGGGAGGAGGTATTACCATTTATACCATCACCTTGAGCAAGCCATGGGAGCTCCCTTAGCGTGGGGGTTGTGGGTTGAGGCGGGAGAAGTGCCGGGCTGCTGGTCAAGAGCTGAGCATAGCAATTCTGTGAGAAATGCTGTCCCCACTTTGCTGATGTGGAAACAGGCCCGGACAGGCCAAGCAACGGGCAGACCAGCCATGTGGCTGGAAGTGAGATTAACCTGGAGTCCCTCCCACTCTAGAAGGGGGACCTTTTTCATCAATCCCAAGACCTACCCAAAGCCTCAGGCTGCTTCTAACTTAACCCACACAGTGGTACCAGAAACATCTATGGCAGTTTCACAGATAGGGAAACAAGGCCCAGAAAAGTTAACCTGCCCAAATTCTCACAGCTAATAGAGGAGCTGGAATAATTCAGTCCAGGCCTAACTCCAGAGTTCATTTCCTTTTACTTCTCTGCTGTCTAAAAAAGAATTTTCCCAAAGCCAAGAATAGTGACTGTCCTCTGTGTGTGTGTCCATGTGTCTGTGTGTGTGCCTTGGAGGGAAAGCTGTGCTTCACTCCCATCACAGGTAAGCGTTTGTCATTCGCGATGCCTCTGAAGGACTGTAGTAAGGGCACCACTAAATGGGGTCACTTCTGCTGATTCAGATGCAGCTGAATTATACTTCTGCTGATCAAATGAGAAGGTGATTAAGATGCATGCGTGATTCTCAAGGTTTTAAGATACTACAGTGTGCAAAGGGCTGCTGTTTATAGATGTGACCCTTATCAGTTGGGTAAAGGAGTCCTGGAAAAACCATGTAAGCATCAGTTAACATTCATTGAAGGCTTGATCGCTTCTTGGCCTTTTGACTAAGATCAAATGCATTGAAGGTTTGACTGCATTAAATGCCCTAGAATTACAGCACTATCCTAAAAACTTAACGAAGGGGCCTTAGAAATCAACTAACACAACCCCCACATTTTGTTGTTGGAGAACATTGAGACCCAGAGAGGGAAGGGTCTGCTCACATTTCACACAGCTAGTTAGGGAAAATTTGGGGGAAGAGAATCAAGAAAGTCATTTGCCTGGCAGCGATTTAAAATTCCTACACATATTGTCTTATTTGATCTACACAATAGCCTGATGATGTAGTACTCTTACTGCCCTCATTTTACAGAAGAGGAAACAGCTTTGGAGAGGTGAGACACAACGGAGTTGTATCATGAATGTGTTCAATCAAAGCATGTAAATTCAGTTGTATACACTTGGCCAAAAAGAGAAGGAATAGAAATTTTAAATAATGTGATGGTGGAGTATCCAACTCTGATGGACATGTGCCCCTGAGTGTGAGATGGAAGATTCAAATCTGAGTCTATAACTGGTATTTGCTTTCATGTACCTTCTGCGTGAGCATCTCATTACTGAGTTGATTCCAGTGGATAAAGATACACGTGTTTGGTGCAGCATTGTCCTGGGTCCAAGCCAGCGGCTTCCTCCAATGCTCAAAGACAGACTTCAACCAAGAACGAGAAAAGCTGGCCAGGTAGGTTGGGCTTATTGAGACATGTTTATCCACGAACGTGCTGCCTTCCCAAAGGAGTTTCAAGAGTGATTTTTGAACATACCTCCTTGGACTCTTCCCTTGATATATGTGACTAGCCAACATGTGCAAAGCAAAGACTTGGTAATTGACTGCGTCAGAACCAGAATTCAACCCTAGGTCAGGGCTTCAGCCTCCAGCTCTCCTGCAGTGCCCCCTAAACAATGCTGACCTCAGAAGTACAGAATTGGACAGCTACTCTTTATTAAAAGTTCCTGTTACTTAATATTACTTATTCTAAGCACCTGATGTGGATTATCATATTTACTCTGAAATAACTGTGTGTGGTAGATACTGTTATTATCAACTTCATCTTGCAGAGCCACAGAAATGAAGTCCCTTGCCCAAGGTCATTCAGCTTGTAAGTGGTAGAGGTAATAATAGTAATAAGAACAGTAAAGCTGGGGTTTTGAACCTAGGCCATCCAGCTCCAGTGTCTGCGCCATTCACCACCACACTGTGCTGTCTCAGGCCCTGTTCCCAGAACGACCAGGCAGAGAATGAGGGCCTTAGAACAAAGCCAAAGCTATTTCGCAATGAGGCTGCAGTGAGTGCCTGTGGCCACTAGAGGGTGGGGCTGCCGGCTGTGCACCTTTCCTCTTTTGGAAGGTTTCCTTTACCCTTACGTAGGGTTGTGCTCCCTTTCTCTGCAGCCCCCAGAGCTGGGTGCTCCTAAAGAAAGGTAGGGATTCCACTAGCCAGCCCTTAGAATCTGTGCCCCTCCTCTCCTGTGTCAGAGCTCGCTGGAGGCAGCCAAGGAGACTCTCTAGTTCTCAGCCACATACTGCTGGGGCCCACTCTAGAGCTGCCTCTGAAGCCTGCTGCCATCCCAGCCCCCTGGTGCCTACGGCTCCCCTGCTCCAGGGCTCAGGTGGGAGAAGGTGCCCACTGTCAACCCCACACTGAGGCTCCTCAGGCTCTGCCCCTTCCTCTTCTGGCATGGTTTCTGCAAGCATAGAGAGGCCTGTGGTCCAGCCAGCCATGCTCCCTGCCACTGGGCAGCTACCCTTGCCCCCCCACCAGCCTGCCTCTGAGCTGGAGCAGGCCTCGTCTCCACTTGTACACCAACTCCTGCGGCTGTCACAAACACGATGGTTATTGCCACATTTGCCAGGTCCCTGCCTGGCACTGGACAGCCATGATCTGAGTGAACATGCCCAGGTGCCTTGTGAGGTTGGTGTCATTATCTTTTATGACTGGACATTGCCAACTCAGAGAGGTGAAGTGATTTGCCCAAGGTCACAGCGAGCGAGGCTGGCAAGAGGACAGGAACCTACATCTGCCCCAGGTGCGCCTGCTCTTCTCGAGGGCACACGGTCTCTTCCATAGCACTCCCCAGCTGCCCTGACCACCCTCTGGTCACCCTACCCCAGAGGCAAGCCTGAACTGACCTCACGGTGGACGGATGGCACCACTCTCACCCCGCAGCCTCCAGACGCCAGAGAGGCAACTTCCTGCCCCAGACAATGGCAATAAAGACGTCCAAGGACACTTCCTAACCATCCCATGCCTGAGTGACGTTCACAGGCAGAGCCCTTCCTGGAACAGCCCTCTGTTTCCGTGTGACTGTGTGTGTGTGTGACCACATGTGAGCAAGGCCTTGTGCGTGTGTGCTCATGTGCTTGTGTGACCATGTGTCTGTGGCTGAGCATGTGATACATTGTATCCTGTGTGATAGTGACTGGGACTTTGTGTATCTGTGTGTGCCCATAAAGGAGACAGGAGACAGGAAGATGGCTCCTCACTCAAATTTGATGACTTGATAGCCACTCACTCCTCCCACTAGGATAGGGGAACTTGCAGGAGGAGGGAAACGCTTGCCTGGAGTGGAGCTGGGTTCACAGGCACTGTCAGGGTTACGCCTGTGGGTCTGATACAAATTTTCTTATCACATCCCTGGCTTGTCCTTGTGGCTTTGAGGACTCCTCCCTCCTTTATCCCTTTGAGCTAGATCCCAGATCTATACCTGCTCCTGCCCCTAGGCAGCCCCTCCCCTGCTGCCCTAAGGCCTTTACACCAAAAGTTGCTCCAGGAAGAGCAGCTCAGCCTGCATGTTCCCTGCAGGCCCCACAGGCTAGCAAAATACTTGAGGCAACGGAAAGAATTCAGAGTTTGGAGTCAGAAGAAACTAGAATTCTGTTTGGGTAAGACATTGCCCTCCTGAGCCTCAGTTTGCTCATCTGTAAAATGGGGATGCAATACCTTACCTCAACGTGTTACTGAGACCATCAGTGAGGAGTCAGATGGCAAGCTGCCCTGGCACATATTAGGTCCCAAGAGCGGTCTTCCCTTCTCTGTCTCCCTCCCTCTCCTCCATCTGTTGCCAAGTTGCCAAGACCAGTTGCTTTTCCTGCCATTTTATGTTTCCAATGCACCCCCTGCCCTTCTGGGGCACTGCCAGGAGTGGAACACAGACCTTCTCTTCTGGACCCATGCAGCAGCCATCGCTAGACAGTCCACTTTCAACGCCAAGTGCCAGGGCGCTCCTTCTGAATCACGACTCTTACCAAGGCCTCCCCTACTCTGAAACCTCCTATAGCTCCCCGCTGTCACCAGGTGAAGGGCAAAACTCCTCAGCCCGGTGTGTGAAACCGCCTTCTCTGGGCTGCTGGCCCATGAGTCCTTGAGACACCCTCTGATTCCACCACAGCCGCCCCCGCTTTGCCCTCTGCACTTCCTGCTGCCAGGCCTTTGCCTCACGGTTCTCCCCTCGATGGGTCTAAATCTTCCCATGGATCAAGGCCTGCTGCAAATGCCGCCTTGTTGGGCAAGCATTCTCTGACCTGGTGCCAGGAGGACCGGTAGCCTCGGCTTGTTCCTCCCTCGTCCCAGGGAGTCTGTGCCCATGCCCTACCCTCCCTGTAGCCTGCGGGCTCTGTGAGCGTCTTATATGGGGGCAGGTGGTGGGAGCTCCGGCTGTGCTCTCCTTCCCTGTCAGCCTTCGGGCATGGGAGGTTGTCTTGGTGGCCAATGCCCAAAGCAGGCTGGGGGATGCGGGAGAAGGCTGCAGCTGCTGTCCCGCTGAGGGGGAGCAGATGGTGAACGGAGCTTCTCCACCACCTCTTCCTGGTCACACCACAGGGCCCTGAGACGACACCGCTGAGCAAACAGCCAGGCACGCCCCCTGCCCACTCCCCAGCTGCCCCCTGGAGCATCAAGGGAAAGAGCCGGGCCACCTGGGGGCTGGGGGTAGGGGAGGGATCCCTCCACTCAAGCCTGGACTTGGGCTTCAGCCAAAAGGCTTCCAATTCCAACTCAGCCATCCACTTTCTGTGTGACATTGAGCACTCTTTCTAAGAGCCTCAGTTTCATCCTCTAAGATGGACATCATTGACCTACCTCACAGGGTCTGACTTAGTGGCCACTCCTTTCTTTTTCCTTTTCCCTAGAAGGGGGAAAAATGGGTGTTTGGGACCAGCAAGACAGTGCAGAGGAATGGGATGGACTCAGTAGAACTTTAGGCTTTTCTTTGGCAGTTGAGAGAACTGGATTCTGTTCTGGGATTTCTAGCTATGTGACCACAGCTGCCACCCAGTCCACCTGGCAATAAGTCTGAAGTATTGTGCTTTCCTCTAGGCTGAGGTAGTCCCATGCTTGTTTCCACACTTATGCTGTCTGTTGGTCGGGTACCTGTGTGCAGTGCACAACCAATACAACTGTACACAGCACCCTTGTATGCGCCTTTGGGAAAGTTATACTTCCTTAACCTCTCCAAGCCTCTGGGATTCCGTTTACCCATGTATAAAATAGGGTTATGCAGTTATTTCTTAGGTGTTTCCAGTGCTGTCAGGAGGTTCACATATATTGTAATGTCTGCCTCAGGCAGTTCTGGATTGTTATAGGGGCCAGAGATTGTTACACCCTCCAAGACACATTTACAAGCGGGTTGGAGAGGCTGCGTATTGTGGACCACACCCTTTTCAAGGTTACACAGATCTGTATTGGAGTCTTCAGGTTCCCACCTGGGCTCTGTTCCAGGCCTTCCTGCTGAGGTCTGATTAGGTCTCTGGGCCTGCGGGAATGGGGGGACGGAGTCTTAATGGTCCCAGTTTTAATGTGCACACAGGAGCCATGATAAGATCACCAGACACAAGAATCAAACATCAGCATCCTCACAGAGACCGGAAGACTGGTCCAACAGCAGGGCAGAGCCTCTGCAGCTTCTGGCAGTGGGTGAGGAGTGGCGGGGCTTTAGGGAGCGAGTCTGGTTTCCACACTTGTAAAGCACTTGGCCAGAGCCTGGCACAGAGTGAGTCTTGATAAATATTAGCTGCTGTCATTAATGCGATGATCATTACAAACACTCCAACCTGCCTCATTCTTTAAAGACTTAGTGGTATAGGCCGGGCGCGGTGGCTCAAGCCTGTAATCCCAGCACTTTGGGAGGCCGAGACGGGCGGATCACAAGGTCAGGAGATCGAGACCATCCTGGCTAACACGGTGAAACCCCGTGTCTACTAAAAAAAAATACAAAAAACTAGCTGGGCGTGGTGGTGGGCGCCTGTAGTCCCAGCTACTCGGGAGGCTGAGGCAGGAGAATGGTGTAAAACTGGGAGGTGGAGCTTGCAGTGAGCTGAGATCCTGCCACTGCACTCCAGCCTAGGCGACAGAATGAGACTCCGCCTCAAAAAAAAAAAAAAAAAAAAGACTTAGTGGTACTTACTAAGTGCCAGGCCTTGTATGAGTACCAGGGTCTCAGTCAAGTAGGACACAGTCTCTGCTTTTAGCAGCTCCCAGGGCAGTAGGCTAGACAGACAATTTGCTAAGTTTTATGATGGGAAAGGTGTAGGAGGCTGGTAGAGCTCAGAGGAGCAGAAATGGTCTTAACCCAGGCTTGTCGGGGCTGGGGTCAGTTAGGACAGTCTTCCAGAAAAACTGAAATTTGCAATCTAGCTGTTATTGTCTCCATTTTTTAGAGCAGAAACTGAGGCTCAGAAAGGTCATGCAGCTTTTGAATGGTGACAGTGGATTCTTTTTTTTCTTTTTTTCCTTGCTCTGTAGCCCAGGTTGGAGTGTGGTGGTGTGATCTCGGCTCACTGCAACCTCTGCCTCATGGGTTCAAGCAATTCTCCTGCCTCAGCCTCCCAAGTAGCTAGGACTACAGGCATGTGCCACCATGCCCAGCTAATTTTTGGATTTTTAGTAGAGACGGGGTTTCACTATGTTGGCCAGGCTGTTCTTGAACTCCTGACCTCATGATCCATCTGCCTCAGCCTCCCAAAGTGCTGGGATTACAGGCGTCAGCCACCACGTACCTGGCCAGTGACACTGGATTCTAATACAGGGCTGCCTGGCTCTGAAGCCTGAGCCCCTGAAGCCACAGCACCCCACGTTTAGGTCCCTCCTTCCGGGTCCACTCCAGGGAGTCCTTTGGGATCCTGGTTGAATGAAGAGCTCAGCAGGGGCCCGATCACAAAAACCTTGAATGCCAGGCAAGGGAGGCTGGCTTTCTTCCAAAGGTTTTGGGCAGTCGCTGATGGATTTTCAGAGGGGGAGGCAGGCAGTACAGGTGGCATGGCCTGGAAGGCTATTAGGAGCAAGAGTTTGCCAGAAAAGGCAGTGTGGGAAACCCAAACAGTCTCAGACCCTCCTTCTACTCATATGGGAAGAATGAGGGATGTGGGGGTGCTGAGGACCAGGGCCTGAGTACTCAGGGTGTGGGCTGGGGTGGGAGGCAGGAAGCTTGGAGTTCAGGGAAGAGCCCAAGATCCAACTTCCAGCAGCTTCAGAGCAGGCTGCAGAGGCCCTGAGCACACTGGAGGTTCAGGAGGGAGGGGGCCTGAACTCACAACTGGGGCCAGACTAGACAGAGGGGCTTGGGGAACAAGGGAAGGGGAGTTGGTTCCCATTTCCCAGGGTGGAGGTCAGAGGTGGAGTTGGGTAGGGGAGGACCCTAAGGGCCATGGCCTAGGAGCCACTTCCTCTTTCCCACAGTGTAGAGTGATGTCACTCCTGAACCCACCCTACTCCATCCCTGCCTTATAGCAGGCAAGCCTCGGCTGGGGGGCTGTGGGAGAAAGGCTCAGGGATGAAAGCCCCTGCCCTTTACCCCCATTCCTGCCACAGCTTGGGAGGGGAAAGACCAAAATGAGTCAGAAAAAACAGCTGCTCAGCCTGGTGGCCCCACCTAAGCCCCATCCTTAACTGGAAGTCAAATCCCGACCCAGCTTTAGCGTCACACTTAAACCAGACCCACCCCCATCATAAACCTGACCCAGCCACACCTCCAATCTCTGCTGCAAACTCAACTCCAATCTCAGTCCTGCCAATGAGCCCCGACCTAGCCCAAACCAGCCTCCACGTCGCTTACAAGCACCACATCAGCCCAATCTGGACTGCGCCCTCGGCTCCACATCCTAACTCTAATTTACCCGGCCCAATCTCAGCTCCATCTCAACCTGACCCTAATCCAAACCTACTTTAGTGTCGCCTGAATTAAGCCCCAAACTCAACCCCGCTCCAGTCTCCGTAAGCCCCGGCTCCAGTCTAGCGTGGACCTCAGCCGCACTACACTCCGGAACTTCTCCCAGTGCTCATCCCCACCCCAGCCTCCGAATCTCCTGCCCCTCACCTTTCCCCCAGCTCCATCCCCCGATGGAGGATGTTGCTCAGCATCCAGGTCCCACGCCCCGACCCTCAGCCCTATTCCTTCCCCTAACCACACTCACTCCCACGCCCACTCCCACCTGCACTCAGCGAGGGGGTCACTGCGTGGCTGACCTTGGTGGGCACACACACATGTCCAGGCACGCACACATACCTCAGCACACACTCACACCTCAGTGTATACACACGTCAGCACACACACACAGCACACACCTCAGTGTATACACACGTCAGCACACACACCTCAATGTATATACACATGTCAGCACACACCTCAGTGTATACACACACGTCAGCACACACTTCAGTGTATACACAGCACACACACAAGTCAGCACTCACGCCTCAGTGTACACATACACGTCAGCACTCACACACACCTCAGTGTGTACACACACGTCAGCACACACTTCAGTGTATACACAGTCAGCACACACACAAGTCAGCACTCACGCCTCAGTGTACACATACACGTCAGCACTCACACACACCTCAGTGTGTACACACACATCAGCATACACCTCAGCACACACATGCACTTCAGTGTATACACACACGTCAGCACACACACACACCTCAGCACACACATGCACCTCAGTGTATATACACACCTCGACACACACACACACACCTCAGCATGCAGACATACGTCAGTGTATACACACACGTCAGCACACACACGTCAGTGTGTACACACACTTCAGCACACACACGTCAGCAAACACACGCACCTTAGTGTATACACACACGTCAGCACACACACGCACTTCAGTGTACACACACACGTCAGCACACACATGCCTCAGCGCACACACACACACCTCAGTGTATACACAATCAGCACTCACACACACCTCAGTGTATGCACACATGTCAGCACACACACACTCCTCAGCACACACACACACGTCAGCACACACATACCTCAACACACACACACCTCAGCACACACGCACCTCAGTGTATACACACACGTCAGCATGCACACACACATCAGCACTCACACACCTCAGCACACACATGCACCTCAGTGTATACACACACCTCGGCACACATATGCACAACACAGCAGACGCCCTCAGCTCAGCATACACACACACACCTCAGTGCACATACACACACATATCTCAGTGCATATACACACGAGCATACACACACACACACCTCAGTGCGCATACACACACATCAGCAGACACACCAGCAAACACACACACCTTGGTGTACACACACATGCCTGTGTATGTACACACTGGCACACACACACCTCGATGTATATATGCACACCTCCTTGCACAGACACAGATATCTTGGTGTACACGGACACACATATACCCCTCAGTATACACACACATACACCTTAGCATATATACATATACACTCCTCAGTGTACACACATGCCTCAGCACACACACACACCTTCAGCACGTGCACATATACACACACACTTTGGCTACACACACCTATCAGGGTATACACAGACACTTTGGCATATACAGACATACACGTCTCCGCAGACACACCCCCCCCTTAACACACACACACACTCACCAGAAAGGGGTGGGAAATCCAGTGCAGCTGTGAGGACTGCCCTGGGAGCCGGGCCAGGAGCTCCCTGCCCCTCCCTGAGGGCCTTGTCCCTGCAGTTCCCTCCTGGTCAGGCCCTGCTCTCTCCAATTCCCTCTTCAGTGTTGACTCTCCCCACCCAGGAATTCCTGCCCAAGCTCCCGCCCTAGGGCTGTCCTGGCATCGGGCCAGGTTGGCTGAGTAGAAAGATGACAATCCCAGGGTTACCCTTTCTCCTGTGTCCTGGGGATTCCTGCTCACAACAGCACACAGTGAATGCATGCTGTGCTGAGGGCGCGATCTGAATGGGGTCAGAGTCTAGAGGCGCGCGGGCACAGCCAAGCAATTCCCCAGTGTGATCTGTGGAAAGGGGACTGCATCTGCAGGGTCAAGGGGGTGGGCGGATTGGGGAGGAACTCATTCGAGGACACCCTGAGGCTGCAGGGCAGGCAGGACAGGATGGGGACCAGCAGAGAATGGGGACAGCCTGTGGCTCAGACAGGCAGGTGGTCACCAGAGGGGCCAGGGAGGACCAGGAGCTGCTGTGGCTGCTAAAAATAATAGGGGAATGGACCTCTGCTGAGCACCTTCTGTGTGCCAGGCATTGAGTTAAGTGTTTTTAAAACCTCACTTGATTCTCGAAACAATAATGTCTACCACATACCTACCCCATGAGGTAGGTGTTATTTTTGGTTCCCACAGGTGACACAAGGGACAACGAGACTCAGAGAGCGGAAAGCATTGGCCCAAGTTCACATGCCCCACAACTGGGCAGTAAGTGGAACTGAACCCAGGCTGTGCGGAGGGCTTCCTTGAAGTTGCAGCCATCAAACGCAGCCCCTGACTTGCCCTGCAGCCTCCAGCGCAGTTTTTCTCACATTTCCCTGAATATTCCGGCCTGTCTCACCTCCTAGCTGTCTATGTGGCATGAAATGGCCTTCTGTTCTCAGTCCCTTCTCTGAGAAAACCTCCACCCATTCTCCAGAGCTCAGCCCCCAGTGCATCCCCATCACCTCACCCTAATCACCCTACCCTAATCACCCTGCCTTTCACTGTCGGGCTGGACCCTCCCCTCAAGGGCTGGGTCGGCAGTCCCCACACCAGCACAGGGCAGTCGTGAGTGAATGTGCCTTATTGGTGAATGAATGCAGGACCCAGCCCAGCTGTGGGTCAAAGTGGGTGCTCAGGGAGGGGCCAGGGGTCCCCCTGCCTGGCTCTTATCTCCCAGGGCTGTCTCAGCCTTATCTGATAAGGCCTGACAGGTGAGCAGATGAGACTGACAAAGGCTTCCGGGTTACTCAGTAACCTGCCCTCTTTAAAAGTCCCGCTGTTTACCCCTGGCATCCAGAACAGCCACCCCTCCCTCGGGCACTGCTGCCATGAATGCCCTCCTGCTCTCCGCACTGTGCCTCCTCGGGGCCTGGGCTGCCCTGGCAGGAGGGGTCACTGTGAAGGTGAGTCCTGTGTCCCTACCCTGGCCCAGCTGGCTCCCTGCCCCTAGTGCCCAGGGCTGGTCCCCTGAGAGAATACCTCCTCTTTGGGGCTGGACTGCGGATGTGTGTCCGAGGTTTGGCCTTCTTTGAGGAGCTCCTGCTCAGTCCGGCCACACACACACCTTTCCCTTCAACTTTGGAGGAGAAAGAAATCCAGTGGAGGGAAGAGGAATAATCATATGGGGAAGGCGAGGAGCTGGCCAATTTACTGAGTGTCCCATGTGCCGATTCTTTCCCCAGCCCCTCACTGTGGCCCCACCATCAACCTGGAAGAAAGGAATTATTAGTCCCATTTTACAGAGGGGAAAACTGAGCCCCACAAAAGTTCTGTAACAGACGATGGGCACATGGCCGTGGGAAGTGCAGGAGCTGGATTTAAATCCAGACCTTACTCCTCAGTTCCGTGCTCAGCCAAAGTACCCCTGTGGGTCCCAGGAACCACATGGACACCCTGGAGGTCCTGATGGGTGTGCCTACCAGTGCCAATGCTGGCGACAGGCCAGGCTGGCACCTAGCAGGGGCCCTGCTCTCTATCAAAGCCAGATTCCGGGAGGCCTTTTATTGCTTCTCAAACAAAAACCAGGCTGCAGGCTGAAGCTGGGGGCCCGGTAATCAGCAGCACCGCTCTCAGGCAGGGGAAGGACAGCCTAGGCTTGACCATGTGGAGCTACCATGCCTGGGTGCTGGTCCTTTGCCTCTCCCTAAAAATCAGCACACTGGCTCCTACTCATTAGGCACCTTTGGTGTTACTGGAGCTTCACACCCATTTTCTCCATTCCCCATACAACAGGCAGAATTTGCGGGTTCTGGAGTGTCCAGCATCACGGAGCCAAGCCAGGGCCTGGGGCCTGAACTCAGCCCCTCACAGTGCCCCTCAGTGGATCGCCTGGCTCCCATATGCCGCGAATACTACTCGTGAGCACCACTGGGCTGGACCGGGGCCAGCACGGGGGGCAGAGTCAGGAAGCAGGCTGCAGCCTGGCCTCATGCTCTGGGCTTGTCTTTTCCAGGATGGAAATTTCTCCTTTTCTCTGGAGTCAGTGAAGAAGCTCAAAGACCTCCAAGAGCCCCAGGAGCCCAGGGTTGGGAAACTCAGGAAGTTTGCACGCATCCCTGGTGAACCTGTGGTTCCCATCGTCTGTAGCAACCCAAACTTTCCAGAAGAACTCAAGCCTCTCTGCAAGGTGCCCAGTGCCCAGGAGATACTTCAGAGGCTGGGTGAGCAGCCTCCTTCCTCTCATATTGACGGGACTCGGGAATACTCTGGTGGCACATGAGGAAGAGATGTGCTCTGATTGGTGGGATTTGGAGGAAGGGCTCAGCTCTGATTGGTGGAAATAGGGAGCTTGGCTCTGATTGGTGGGTCTGTTCCACGCCCACTTCAATTCCAAGTTGTGACTGCTGAGGTTTGGGAACTAAGACAGTTCATCTGGTCTTAGTTGCCTCTCTTTCTGGTGGAACCTCTGCTTTGATTGGTTGGTTTGAGTAGTCTGCGTGCCCTGGTTTGGGGCAAAAAGCCCAGTAGGTCAGAGTACCGGCCTGCTGGGATTCTCTGGGGGCTGGGTGGTGATGTACAAGCTCTGGGCCAAGGGCGGCAGGGGTATTGTGAGGAAATGCTGGTTCTCACGAGGCTCCATCTCTGTTGTGCAGAGGAAATCGCTGAGGACCCGAGCACGTGTGAGATCTGTGCCTACGCTGCTTGTACCGGATGCTAGGGAGGCTTGCCCACTGCCTGCCTCCCCTCCCCAGCAGGGAAGCTCTTTTCTCCTGCAGGAATGGCCACCCATGATATTCCACTCCCAGCAGCTCAAGCTACCCTGGTCCAGTAGGGAGGAGCAGCCCGGGGAGGAACTGGGTGACTGGAGGCCTCGCCCCAACACTGTCCTTCCCTAGAGCCACTCCAACCCCCTGCTAATAAACCAGATTCCAGAGTACTCTGGGTGTTGCCTTCCTTCCTTCATCCCCTAGTCTACCCTGCCCTGGAAGCTCGGGATGTAATGTACAAAGCGAAGGACCCCACTCTGTCTGCTAAGCTGCTCACTGTCCCTGGGGCTGCCACAACACAGAGGCGTGGAGGGGATCTGGATCTCCAAACCACCAAGGCAGCAGGTGGTGGGGAGGGTTTGCTTTACTTTCACATCTCCTGAGGTCATCAAATTCCTGAGCCACATGTGAGCACGGGAGCCAGTCTGAGCTGGTTGGGACGACCAGCACAGGCACTTGACCCACTAGGAGACTGGCACCAAACTCTTGGGTACTCAAGGACTTGGCTCCCACCAACCATGCTAGTGTGGCCTCCACCCTGACCACATCCCAAACCACACCTCTTGCCATTTCCTTTGCTGTTGCTCACCTCTTCACTGCTCCTCTTCCCACACTACTGTCAGGCAAACTCCTACTCAGGCCCCAAGGCTTCCGTTCCATGGCCTCTCCTCAAGACAACTTTCTCAACCCCCCAGGAAGAGTCTCAGTGCTCCCACTGTGACCCTGACCTTGGTGCTCTCCGGGCACTGTGACCACCCACAACCCTTGCACAGCTCTGGCCACCCTGTTATGTAATGGCTTCTGTGCCTGGGGAAGTCTCTCTGACCTCCAGACACACATAGATAATTGCATGAGGATATAAAACAGGGCAGGGTCCCAGCCACAGCTTTTCCAAGTACTGTGTGATCTTTGGAAAGTCACTTTCCCTCTCTGTACCTCCACCTCTTCCTTTATAAAACTGGGGCGCTAATATTTCCTGCCTCCCAGGCTGGGTGAAATAATGCACATAAAGCCCTCAGTTGAGGCCTGACACAAACATAAGAGGAATTCAATAAGTGGTAAAACAAACCAGAGAAAAGGGGACCAGGATCAGGCTGAAAGTGGTTCAGACAGGGTGAGGAAGCAGGGTATGGAAGTGAGGCCTATTAGCAAAGGTAGAGGCAACATAAAAAAGAGAAGGCAGAACTCCCAAGGGTCCATCTTGGGGAGTGGGGTGGAGGGGAATTGTCACAAGGGGGATTCCACGGGCTTCAGAATTCAAAAGGTAAGATCTCTTCTAGTTGAGGTGAAGAAGGCTTTGTGAAAGGGGAAGGGCAAGTGCATTTGCATCACCCCTCAGATTTGCATTGGGATGCAGGGAATTTCAAAACCAGTGTGAAAGTAGGGAAAAAGAGGGTGTTGCAGAAGGTGGGAATGGTACAGACGGACACAAAGACACTGGAATGGTTCGGTCAGGACAGTGTGGAGCCTGGGAGGGCAGACAGGACTGAGTTTGAGCCTTACTGTGTCATTTACAAGCTGAGTGTCCCTCTCTGAGGCTTGGTTTCTCATCTGAAAGTGAGGATGATAACAGACCCTACCTCCCAAGGTTGGCAGGGGATTAAGTGAGATATATGATGGAGTGGAATCATTTAATGCCCTAACTCTGGAGCCAGACTCTTTGGGTATAAGTCCTGGGTCTGTCTTTTACAGCTGTGTGCCTTTAGGCAGGCTATCTAGCCTTTTCTCTCCTCAGTTTTCTCATCTGAAAAATGGGGAAGATAAGAATCCATATATCCTAGAGTTGAGTGAAGAGTAAATGAAAAAATGCAGAAAAATTCTTAAAAGTCTACTGGTTTTGAACAACCACTGGGTCAAATAAGAAATCAAAAGGGAAATTGAAAAGTATCTTGAGACAAGTGAAAACGAAAATACAATATGCAAAAGTTTATAGGGTGCAGCAAAAGCAGTTCAAAGAGGGACATTTATAGCAATAAATGCCTACACCAAAAAAGAAGAGGGCCGGGTGCGGTGGCTCAAGCCTGTAATCCCAGCACTTTGGGAGGCCGAGGCGGGCGGATCACGAGGTCAGGAGATCGAGACCATCCTGGCTAACACGGTGAAACCCCGTCTCTACTAAAAAATACAAAAACCTAGCCGGGCGAGGTGGCGGGCGCCTGTAGTCCCAGCTACTTGGGAGGCTGAGGCAGGAGAATGGCGTAAAAACCCAGGAGGCGGAGCTTGCAGTGAGCTGAGATCCGGCCACTGCACTCCACCCTGGGCGACAGAGGGAGACTCCGTCTCAAAAAAAAAAAAAAAAAAGAAGAAGAAGAAGAAAGATTTCATATAAACAACCTATTGTTACACCTCAAGGAACTAAAAAAGAAGAGCAAACTAAGCCCAAAGTTAATAGAAGAAAAGAAAAGATCATAGCAGAAATAATTGAAATAGAAACTAGAAAAACAATAGAAAAGATCAACAAAATTAAGAGTTGAGTTTTTGAAAAGATAAATAAAATTGCAAAACCTTTAGCTAGACTAAGAAAAAGGGAGAAGACTCAAAAGCATTGGAAGTCATCCCTTTAAGATCAGGAAAAAGACAAGGGTGTCCATTCTTGCCACTTTTATTCAACATAGTACTGTGCTAGAAGTCCTAACCAGAGCAATTA
Source organism: Rhinopithecus roxellana (assembly GCF_007565055.1). NCBI lineage: Eukaryota > Metazoa > Chordata > Mammalia > Primates > Cercopithecidae > Rhinopithecus > Rhinopithecus roxellana. The sequence goes on along the minus strand of NC_044560.1, from coordinate 93,312,989 downwards.
GGCAAGAAAAAGAAATAAAAAAGCATTCAATTTGGAAAGGAAGAAGTTAAATTGACTCTATTTGCAAATGACATAAGCTTATACATAGAAAACTCTAAAGACTCTACTAAAAAGCTATTAGAACTTGTAAGCAAATTTAGTAAAGTTGCAGATTAGAAAATCATACAAAAATTAGTAGCATTTCTATAATTAACAATGAATGATCTGAAAAAGAAATGAAGAAAACAATCCCATTTAAACAGCAACAACAACAACAACAACACACATCTTATGAATAAATTTAACCAATGACGGAAAAGAATCATACACTAGAAAAACATAAAACACTGATGAAAGAAATTAAAGAAGAAACAAATAAATGGAAAGATATTCCATGTTCATGGACTGGAAGAATTAATATTTTTAATGTTTATACTATCCAGAATGATCCACAGATTTAACGTAATCCCTATCAGAATTCCAATTATATCTTTTTCACAGAAATAGAAAAAAAATCCTAAATTGCATAGGGAACCACAGAATTCCCCAAATAGCGAAAGCAATGTTGAACAAAAAAGAAAAAGCTGGAAGCATCACATTACCTGATCTCAAAATCTACTACAGAGCTGTAAACAGCATAGTACTGGCACAAAACAGACCTAAAGACTAATGGAACAGAATAGAGAGAGCCCAGAAATAAATCTACACATTTACAATCTGATCTTTGACAAAAGTGCCAAGATCACACAATGGGGAAAGGACAGTCTCTTCAATAAATGGTATTGGTATATGCAGAAAATTGAAATTAAACACTTATTTAACCTCATGTACAAAAATTAACTCAAAATGGATTAAAGTCTTTTTTTTTTTTTTTTTTTTTAGACGGAGTCTCGCTCTGTCGCCCAGGCTGGAGTGCAGTGGCCAGATCTCAGCTCACTGCAAGCTCCACCTCCCGGGTTCCCGCCATTCTCCTGCCTCAGCCTCCGGAGTAGCTGGGACTACAGGCGCCCGCCACCCCGCCCGGCTAATTTTTTGTATTTTTTTAGTAGAGACGGGGTTTCACCGTATTAGCCAGGATGGTCTCAATCTCCTGACCTCATGATCCGCCCGTCTCGGCCTCCCAAAGTGCTGGGATTACAGGCTTGAGCCAACGCGCCCGGCGGGATTAAAGTCTTAAACTTAAGACCTGAAACTGTAAAGCTACTGGAAGAAGCCAGGAGCAGTGGTGAAAGACTGTAGTCCCGGCTACTCGGAAGCTTGAGGCAAGAGGATCACTGGAGCCCAGGAATCTGAGGCCAGCCAACACAACACAGTGAGACCTTGCCAAAAACAAACAAACAAAAACAAAACAAAACAAAAACACCAAAAGCCAAAACAAAACAAAATAACAACAACAACAACAACAAGAAATGTACTAGAGGAAACATAGGAGGAAAACTTCTTGACATTGGTCTTGGCAAAGATTTCTCGCCTATGACCCCAGAACCACAGGCAACAAAACCAAAAATAGACAAAAAGGAGTGTATCAAACTAAACTGCTTCTGCACAGGTAAGGAATGAAAAGAATCTATAGAATGAGACAAAATATTTCAAATGAAACATATGCTAGTGGATTAATATCCAAAATATATACAGAATTCAGACAACTCAATAGCAAAAAAACAAATGACCCAATTTAAAAACAGGCAAAGCAACTGAATAGACATTTTTCTTTTTTCTTTTCTTTTTTCTTTTTTTCCTTTTTTTTTGAGACAGAGTCTTGCTCTGTCACCCAGGCTGGAGTGCCGTGGTGCGATCTTGGCTCACTGCAACCTCCGTCTCCCAAGTTCAAGCAATTATCCTGCTTCAGCTTCCCAAGTAGTTGGGATTACAGACATGAGCCACCACGCCCAGCTACTTTTTGTATTTTTAGTAGAGATGGGATTTCACCATGTTGGTCAGCTGGTCTAGAACTCCTGACCTGAGGTGATCCACCCTCCTTGGCCTCCCAAAATGCTGGGATTACAGTTGTGGGCCACTGCGCCCGGTGACATTTTTCGAAAGAAGACATACAAAAGGCAAGGAGGTATGTGAGAAGGTGCTCAACATCACTAATCCACAGGGAAATGCAAATTAAAATCATGACGAGATATCACCTCACATCTGTAGGAAGGACTTTTGTCAAAAAAGGAAACAAAAAGATGCTTGCTGAGTATGGTGGCACCCACCTGTATATAATCCTAACTACTTGAGAGGCTGAGATGGGAGGATCACTTAAGCATGAGAGTTTGAGACCAACCTGGGCAACCTAGCCAAATCTCATCTCAAATAAATACACACACACACACACACACACACACACGCAGAAAGAAAAGATAAGTGTTGTCAAGGGTGTGGAGAAAATGGAACCCTCACACACTGTTGGTGGGAAGATAATTTAGCATAGCCATTATGGAAAACAGTATGAAGTTTCCTCAAAAAATTAAAACTAGAAGACCGGGCGCGGTGGCTCATGCCTGTAATCCCGGCACTTTGGGAGGCCGAGGCAGGTGGATCATGAGGTCAGGAGATCGAGACCATCCTGGTTAACATGGTGAAACCCCGTCTCTACTAAAAATACAAAAAATTAGCCGGGCGTGGTGGCGGGCACCTGTAGTGCCAGCTACTTGGGAGGCTGAGGCAGGAGAATAGCGTGAGCCCAGGAGGCAGAGCCTGCAGTGAGCCGAGATCACACCACTGCACTCCAGCCTGGGTGACAGTGCGAGACTCCGTGTCAAAAAAAAGAAAAAAAAATTAAAACTAGAAATGGCATACAATCCAGCAATCCCACTTCTGGGCATATAGCCAAAAATACAAAATCAGTATGTCAAAGAAATATCTACAGTCTCATATATATTTTAGCATGATTCACAATAGTCAAGATATAGAATCAACCAAAGTGTCCATCAACAAATGCATGGGTCTAGGAAATGTTATACATAAACATAATGAAATACTATTCAGCCTTAAAGAAGAAAAAGTCCTGTCATCTGTGACAAAGTGGATGAAACTGGGGGACATTATGCTAAGTGAAATAACCCAGGCACAGAAAGGCAAATCCTACGTGATCTCAGTGAAATGTGGAATCTGAAAAAGTTGAACTCATAGAAGTAGAGTAGAATAGTGGTTACCAGGGGTTGGGGTTTGGGAGGAAGTGGGGAGATGGCAAACAAAGAAGAAGGAAAAGAAGCTCCGCCAGGCCCACAGAGAGCAGTTCGTTGATGCTGCTATCATTCTGATTCTGGGCAGCAGCACAGCTGTGTGGCTGGTACATGGCAGGGACTCAGACAGCGGCAGTTCTCTTTGCTGTCTCCAGCAGGCAGGTGGGAAGCCAGCGCAGCTGCAGGGAGCAGTGGGAGATGAGTCTAGATAGTGCACGAGCTCGGGCTAGACTTGGTAGGTGGCAGTGGGGAGCCATGGAGGCATAGGGGCACCATCATAGTGGTGCTGCGGTGCTCCTCTGGCGTGGTGGGCATGGAGGGTCCAGAGGACACAGGGCCAGGAAGGAAGGTCTGGCCTGGCCCAAAGGTAGTGATAAAGGCCCCAATGAGTGAGGATGGAGGGGTGAGAAGTGGGGGTCCAGAGAACTGCGGGAGGCATTGCAAAGGCCCTTCACGAGCCTTGCCTGTGGGGTGAGGGCAAGGAGGAACCTGTAGCCTGGGAGATTGTAGGACTCATGAGCAAAACTAAGCAGCTGTCTAGAGCATGCACTCGGGTCTTCGGGAGCTGAGTTCAGATGGCACAGCCCCTTGACCTCCGACTTTCCTCCTCCCCAGCTCCCCAGGACCGAGGCTTTGAGGGGAGCCCACTCTGGAAAGGCCCTGCTCCCGGGAGTTCCCAGCATGGCTCCCGGCCTGAATAAAGGCACTGAGGTTGGCTGCAAGGATGTGGAGGCCGCAGTGGGCCCCCATCAGACATCATCAGCTGGCGCAAGGCAGGAATATGGTGGTCAGAGCATGGACCCCGGCCCACATGTCCTGGGAAGGGCCCTGCCTTGTCACTTTGCTTGGTCTATGATCTGGGCTTAGTTTTTCTCTCTGTACCTGACTCTTCTTAGACTGGATGGGGTGATAATAACAGTATCTACTTCATCAGTCTGTTTTGAGGGCTCCATGAGTTACCATGAGTGCCAAGTGAGTAGGATAGCACCTGGGATAAAGTGAACGCTCAATTAACACTGGCTATAATAATAATAATAATAATTATTATTATTATTATATTTTCAATTTTTTTCTGAGACAGGGTCTTGCTCTTGTTGCCCAGGCTGGAGTGCAGTGGTGCGATCTCGGCTCACCGCAACATCCGCCTCCTGGGTTCAAGTGATTCTCTTGCCTCAGCCTCCCGAGTAGCTGGGATTACACGCCTGGTTAATTTTTGTATTTAGTAGAGATGGGGTTTCACCACGTTGGCCAGGCTGGTCTCAAAATCCTGACCTCAGTGATCCTCCCACCTTAGGCTCCCAAAGTGCTGGGGTTACAGGCGTGAGTCCCCACACGCAGCCTATAATTATTATTATTTTAAAAGACAGGGTCTTGCTCTGTTGCCAAGGCTGGAGTGTAGTGGTGTGATCTCAGCTCACTATGGCCTCAACCTCCCAAGTTCAAGTGATCCTCCTGTCTCAACCTCCTGAGTATCTGAAACTACAGGCAAGTGCGAATACTTCTGGCTAATTTTCAATTTTTCATAGAGATGGGATCTCCCTATGTTGTCCAGGTTTGTCTCGAACTCATGGCCTCAAGCAGTCCTCCCATCATGGCCTCCTAAAGTACTGGAATTACAGGTGTAAGCCACTGTGCTTGGCCTTTGTTGGCTATTAATTATTATTAATATTCCTCAGGCTGCCAGGAAGGAGAGAGGGAGGGAAGGCCTCCCAGCTGGAGCTGGCCAGATGGTCCCTGTGGGGCTGGGAAAAGTGGGAGCTTGGGAGTGAGGATGAAGGCCAAGGGTTGGTCTTCTCAGGCAGGCCCCAGGCAGAGTCAGCCCTGATTATGTCTTGAGAGGGCATGCTGCTTGAATCTTCCCTCCACTCTCTCCTTCTGTCTCACCTCCTCCCTGCCCCAACCCCACTCCTGGACACCAAAGCTGGGGAGTCCTTGAGTTCAGCCTGGGGGTTGCCAGGTCTGGCTGGCTCTGTGGCTTCTGAGCTCTGTGATCCTCGATGCCTCATTCCTGCTCCGAGCCTCGGCTCCCTCATATTCAGGATGGGGTTCAATCAGTCAACTCCCCGGGGCCTTGGAAGTTTCAGGAAAATTCCTGCCTGGTATTTTTAGTCCAACCTTTCTCCTCAACCCACACTTCTTCCCCAGAAGCTCCTCCCATGGCTCCTGGGGATGAACAAACGACAGGTGGACTCCTGTGTTGTAGAATCTTTATTTAGGAGCTGGGTTGCCTCAGGGGCCTGCCCTTCCAACCCCGTGTCCAATTGCTTTGCACCAGATCCAGCTGCTCAGGCCCTGGGATGGTGGTGATGACCATGGTTGCCAGGGACCCATCTTGAGCATGGACAGGGATGGGAGGCTGCCAAGGCGGTGGGCTGAAGGGCGAGGTGTCCCCGGTGGGCTCAGGGCACTCAGGGCCATCTCAGAGGCAACCGGTACATGCAACGTTCACACACAGCTCACAGTCATCATTAGTGATGGTTCCTGGGCAGGGAGAGAACTGGTCAGCTGACCTGAACCTGGGCCCTCTGTGGCCAGGCAGCAGAAAAGATCTACTTGGGAGTGGGCGGCGTCTTCTGTAGACTGGGGGCAGGAACCTCTAGAGGTGGAGTGAGGGCTTGGGTTCAAGTCCCAGATGCTCTCCTTCCTAGAGGCAACTGGGCAAGCCGCTCACACTCCCTGTGCCTGAGATTTCTTATTTGCTAAATGGACAGAGTCACTGTGAGGAGATAACACATGATCGACTTGTCCCAGCACACAGTAGGTGCTCAGTAAGTGCTAGCTAGTTGCTACATTCTCCTGCCCGGCTCTGCGCCATCCCTCGGGTTTCAGCTTGGCTGACACCTCCTTTTGGAAGCCTTTCAGACCCCCGTCCCACCGCAGATGTCAGCCAGCTCTCCTCTCTGCTCCATGCAGCCATTGTCTGTTGATGGGTCTGTGCCTGGCATGGACTAGGGATGAAGCAGATTTCAGCCCTGCCTGACTCACAGTGCCTAACCCGGGGAGTCCTGGGAGCCAGCAGGACAGGGCCTGAGTTACTTGAATCTCCCCATCCACAGCCACTGGGTGCTTACGAGAAACAACCTAGGTGGAGGGGCCTGGGCGTGGGAGGAGACAGAGCGAGGTTTTGCAGGGAGCGGAGGCACTTACTCAAGGTCTTGAAGATGCTGGAAGCCTCCTGAGAGGCGCAGACAGGCTGGAGGTCCTGCGGCAGGGCAGGGTGGTGGCACACGACGGGCAGGAGGCTCTGGGTTTGCAGGCGGGGGCTGGGTGCCCACTGTGCCTCCAGTTCTCTCAGCTTCTTCATGGATTCCAGCTGGACCCGGAAGCCTTGGTACTACAGGGAGGGGAGAAGAGATAGGAGCAGATCAAGACCTGGGCCAGGGGCAGGCACTGCCCTGAGACCCAGGGTCGCTCGAACCCTGCAGATCCTCCAGAGCCTTCCCTGTCTCTATGGGAAGTCCAGGGCCACACTGGAAAGAGCTGCTGGGGTGGGAGGTGTGAGGAAGAAGCAGCGAGGCTGTGGGACATGGTGGTTCAAGGCATGGGCTTTAGAGACAGGCAAGCCCTGGTTCAAATCCCACCTCTGCCCCGACCGGCTGCCTGTCTGTTCCCCACTCAGCCTCAGCTCCCTCATCTGACATCTCCCGTGGGGGCGTGGCACCAGGATATACTTGCCAACTGGGCGCCTGCCTGAGCTAACATGGCAGAGTGGTGGCAGCTGCAAGCGGCCGGTCTCCGAGGCTAGGGCTGTTGGGGAGGCCGAGTCTCCTGCACCCCTCTCTGGGACCCACTTTGTTCTCCCCAAGGAGACCAAGGCCACAGACGTCTCTGCTACACTGGGCGAGGCCAGCAGCATCCCCTGCGACATGGCAGACAGGCCCTGCTGCGACGACTCCTGTCAGTCTCCTACGCCCCCTGGTAGGGCACTGGAATCCCAACAGTCTTCTTTCAGGCCTTTGTACATGCTGTGCCCTTGGCCTGGAACAGTTTCCCCATCCTCTGTGCCTGGCAACCTCCTGTTCATCTTGCAATGCCAGCTCAAGGGTTACCTGCCCGGAAAATTGTTCTGGAGCCTGTCCCCCTCCACCCACATGTGGGTGAATATAGAGAGGAGCCTTTCTGGGCTCCTCCCGTGCAGGGGCCTCATCCTGTTCCACACTCTGACCTCTGTGACCAGCACGGGCCTCTGAGGGGAGCAGTGCTGAATCAGTTTGGTGTTGTCATCGCCATCATCACTGCCATCAAAGTCTGGCTGCCCCCACCCCACCGGCTGCCTTGGTCCCAGAGCTGTGATGGGTGTTGGGCTGAGCCCCGGGCCCTGTGCTCCTCCGGTGTCCCCTGAATTCCCAGTACACCCTCTCCAGCCTAGCCTCCCACTGTGGGGCCCTTCAGGCAAGGGGCACACTAGCCAAGGGACTCACCTGGATGTAGACTGACTGTGTGCTCTGCAGCAGCAGCAGGAGAACCACGGCCACTCCTGGCAGGAGCCCTGACACAGCCCTGGAGCCCATTGCGCTCCCTGGGTTCCCCCTGCCACTGTCCACCGTCTCCCATCTGTGTCCTTGCCTAGCACCTCCTTATAGGCCAGGCTCCGGAGTCCTGGTCACTCATTAACTGGCCAGCTGGGGTGGGGCTGACAGCTAGCTGGCTCTCTGACAAGCTGGGGCTGGTTCCCAGGAAAGGGGTTGGGGGCTAGGAGGGCAGGAGCCCAGAGTCTATGGGAACACAGTGCTTGAACACCGAGCGCCTGCCACGTGCTGGGCTCTCCATGGGGGCCTTGGAGCACACCATCATTTATTCCTCAAGATACCTGTGTGATTGTGATGATAGGGAGGCCATTTTACAGACAGGAGAAGTGAGGCTCAGGAGGGAGCGTGGCTTGCCCCAAGTCACAGAGCTAGTTAATGTCAGAGAAGGGGCTCCAGCCAGGTGTCCTTGGCCCAGGTCAGCCCATGGTCCTTTCTCTGGGGGAAGGATACAGACAGACAGGCTGGTCCAGGGCAAAGTGGGCAGACATGGCTGATCTTAGGGTTCTTAAGGCCCCACTCCCCCAAGACCCACATCTCTCTCACTCCCTCTCCTCAGCACTATTTAACGACCATCCTTCAGACCAGTCCTGGCCCCAGGTTTTGAACCTGCCTCTGCCTGCCATCTCCCACCTGTGCCTGGGTGCTATCGGGCCATGTTTGACCCATCTCACCTGTCTGTGCTTTCAGAAGCCGATAGCCTAATCCAGCATGGAGGAAAAAGCAGTGGTGTTGGAGGCAGATTGATCCGTGTTCAAATCCTAGTCCTACTGCAGCTGTGTGATTTAGGATAAGTCACATCAACTCTAATGGAACCTCAGTTTTCTCTTCCATCAAATGGGCATGATACAACCCCTCGCATAAGGTTGCTGTGAGCGAGGGCCCCGGCCCACCTGAGGTTGCCTTTGTCTCCTGGGTAATGCATCTGTAGCAGCCCCTGATCTTACGGTTGCCTTCTAGGCAATGCATAACCTACTGCCCCAGTGGTTGAAGGTTGGGTCAGAGAGAAGAGGGCAAAGTCTCTAAGGGTGATATCACCACTGCCATACCAGGCAGCTGTAAACAGTGCCTGTGCCAGGGCTCAACTCTGCAAGGCACAGACTCTGGCATGTGGCGGACTCCCCTGGTGTTGAGCCTGAACGTTGGATTGAAGCCCTGATAGCTCACCTTGGCATTTAAGGTGCCACTCCCAAAAATGGCTAAAATCGGATGTCACTGTGTTTCTCCATACCAACCCTTTTCACACAGGTCTAATCCCATCTCATGTCTTTGCCTGCTCATTCCACCTGCCTGAAATGCCCATCTTCCTTTTTCTTATCTCAGACTGAAATGAAGAAGAAGCTGAAGTGAACTTTGGAATTTCTTGTGTATTGCTTTGAATCCAGACTTCGGCCTTTGCTCTTTAGAGTATATGGAAGTTAAGGGACTCTTACATGCTCTCTCATCTGTAAAATGAAAATAACCACCTGGGAACAATAGCTCTCATTTCTTGAATACTGTGCACAAAGCTATGTTATAGTCATAATCCCATTGAATCCTAAAGGATAGGCATAATTGTTGTTCCCATTTTACAGATGAGTAACCTGAGGCCCAGTGAAGCGCCATGTTTGTTGTCACTGTGGGAGCAAGAGGGGTGAGCAGATTTTCTACCTGGAATTCTTGCCTTTGCTCAGCCTGTGGTGTTATAGAAAAAGGAACCTAGGACTTAGAGATAAGGAGAGCTGGGTTCAAACCCAAATGCCAGCACTTACCAGCTGTGTGATCTTTGGCACACTACTTAGCTTCTCTGAGCCTCCATTTCTTCATCAGTAAAGTAGAGAAAATAGTAATAATAATTTTTAAAAAGACCTCATAGTGGTTGCTATAAAGCAAAACTGAACGATACCTGTCCCAGGAGAGCCTGTGACTCTCCCCAAAACCAACTGTTTCCCCAGCATGTGCCCTGGCTTACGGGGGATGTGTCATGAAGGGGGTTTTCCCTGCCTCTCCTTGTGGAACTCCCACGACAAGCCCCATCTCTCAATCTATAGTGGGACCAGTGCTGCTTTCTGACTTGCACAGGCTGAACTCAATGCTGGGCCGTTCTGTCCAGACCTGGGTCTGTCCAACTGTAGGACCTTGGACAAGCGACGACTTCTGTGATCTCGGTTTCTCATTTGTAAAAATCATGTGACCAGTCTCCAGTGTTTGAGGTTGTTATGAGGCGGCTTGATACCTAAATCCATGGTCTTTCCATGAGAGGAAACTCATTCCCCTTGGCCCCTACATCAATGGGACAAGCCTGCCGGGTCTGAGGGCCCCTTGGCCATGGTCTCTTTCCTTTCTTCGCCCTGTGGCTCCTCCAGCCAGGGCCTGTCATGCGTCAGTCTTCCCTGGGAACCAGGTATGACTTCCCTATCTGCCTAACATGACTCAAGTTTATTTGTCAAACCCACCTCCTCCCAATCTCTCTCTAAATGATCCACCATCCATCACAACCAACTTGGCCGCAGACGCAAATCCTTGACGCTGCCCCTGGCCAGCCCATGTGCATTGACGTGGTATTATCAGGGCACTTCCTTCTTTATGGATGTGGGAAGTGACTGTCATAAGAGCCTGGAGTTCACCCTGTGTGGAAGACTCAATCACAGATGCGGGGTGGGTGACAGTTCACCTGTGTGCATTCGGGCAGCTCCCCTCTCTACCCTGGCCCCTCTTCTCAGTGCCCACTGCTATGGTGCCCAGAGCCCAGGGCTCTCCCTGCCCCCAACTGCTCAGTTCCCCACAGCATTAGTCATAGCTGCGTAGCTGACCATTCCATCTTTCTTGGGGTAAAGTGCTTTCACCATTTGACTCCTGGGACACACTCTTCTCATTTCTGCCAACCTCACTGGCTCCATATTCTCAGCTTCCTTCCTTGGTTTTTCCTTCTGTTCTTGACCTCTAGGTGTTAGAGTGCCCAGGGGGCACCAAGCCTGTCTTTGGACCTCTTTCTTCCTGTCTGTAATCACCCCCTTGGTAATCTGTCCCATGTCAAGGACTTTAATGCCATCAACACTCTGTTTACTCCCTAGCCTGGCCTTTCTTCTCAGTCCCAAACTCATTTATCTACCAGCCTCCTCAGTGCCTCTCATACTGGTTGATAGTACTACCATTCACCCAGCTGCTCAAGTCAAAAATCTGGGAGTCATCCATGATGTCTCTTTTTTATTTGCCAAATTCAATTCACTAGCAAATCCAGTTGGCTCTACCATCAAGATATTTCTAGATTCCAACCACATCTCATCATCTGCACTGCTATGATCAAGGTTCAAGCTATCATCACAGGTTGAATGGATTATTGCAATAGCCTTGTTCTCCAGATAAGCAGAACACACACACACACACACACACACACACACACCCTATATAGAGATACATATTTCTTATTAGAAAGTCTACTGATTATAAATGTTAGTCACATTGAAAAAATCTTACTTCAGAGAACTTCTCCCATCACTCCTAACTCTTTTAACTTGCTTTCTTGTAGCACCTGTCATATATATCCATCGAATTTTTTGCATCTTTCTGTCTCCTAGAATGTAAATTCTATTACAGTAAAGAATTTGTCTGTTTTGTTCTCCTAAAACAATACCTGGCACATTTATCCTATTGGATAGATCTATCTATGTATCATCTACCTAGATTTATTTTAAAGAACTGGCTCACATGATTGTTGAGCTGGTAAGTCTGAAATCTGTAGGGAAGTTTGACAGGCTGGAAATTCAGATTAGATTTGATATTGTAGTCTTGACTCTGAAATCTGCGGGGCAGGCTAACAGGTGAGAAACTTAGACAGGGTTCTTATGTTGCAGTCGTTGATGCAAAGTGCTTCTTCCTGAGGAAGGACTTTACTCTTTTTTTTTGAGATGGAATCTCATTCTGTCACCCACGCTGGAGTATAGTGGCACGATCCCGGCTCGCTGTAACCTCTGCCTCCTGGGTTTAAGCAATTCTCCTGCCTCAGCCTCCTGAGTAGCTGGGATTACAGGCACCCGCTACCACACCCAGCTAAGTTTTGTATTTTTAGTGGAGATGGGGCTTTGCCATGTTGGCCAGGCTGGTCTAGAACTCCTGACCTCAGGTGATCCATGCGCCTCGGCCTCCCAAGGTCTTTACTCTTAAGGCTTTCAACTGATTGGATAAGAAGCCCACCTACCATTATGAAGGGTCATCTGCTTAGTCAAAGTCTACTGATTATAAATGTTTATCACATAAAAATTATTTTCACAGCAACATCTAGACTGGTGTTTTAACAAACAGCTGGGCATCATGACCTGGCCAAGGTGACACAGAAAATTAACCATCGCAAGCATCCATACAGATCTCCCTGGACCTTCTCCAGGCCTTTCTCCATGTAGCAGCCAGAGGAATCCTATTAAATTCTGAGTCAGATCATCATGTCTTTCCCCTGCTCACACCTACTAGTGGCTTTCCGCTTCACTCAGAGGAAAATCCAAAGGCTTCTGCCTACAAGGACCCTTTGGCATCCCATCTTTATCTTTGACCTCAACTCCAAAAACTCTGCCCTTCACTCTCTGGGTTCCAGCCACCCTAGCTTCCTTGAGGTCCCTCAAACACACTAAGATTATTTACCTTTAGGTCTTTGCTCTTCACCCTTCTCCACATTCAGGTCTCTGCTCAAATGCCACTTCCTCAGAGATCTTTCTTGATCCTCCTCCCTCAGAGAGTTTTCCCATCACTCCTAATTCTCTTACCTTCTTTTTCATAGCACCTGTCATATATACACATCTCATTTCTTGCATCTTTCTATTAGAGTAAAGAATTTGCCTATTTTATTCTCCCGAAGCAATACCTGGTGCATAATTAGTGCTCAACAAATACTTGATGAATTGAAGAAATGGATATGATGCAAATATCTATTCCACCAAGGACTAAATGTTTAGCCTTGGGCCATTTTCTATTTCTCTGAGCCTTAATCACCTCATCTAGCATCTTGCTGGCATGCGATAGGTGTTCAAAAAATGTATGTTGTTATTGCTTTCATAGTTGTGAAATCACTTGTTTACTGAGAAACAGAATGCTTTTTTGTGTTTTGTGTGCATAGAAGCCCCTAGGGCATTCGATCATTTAATAAAAAATGATTTACTGATAGCCTATTATGTGCTACCATGGGATACGTACCTAACAAAACAGACAAGCCACTGCCCATAGGGCAGTTTGGTGACTTGGATAGGGAGGCGGGAGTAGAGATGATGAGAAAGGATTGGATTCTAGAGATTCTCTGAAGCCAGAGGCCTCAGGATTTCGTATGCTTGGATGGAAAGAGTGAATGAAGAGAGCAGTCTAGGACAACTCTATAGTTGCCTCAAGTCAATTGGTGCTGCCATATACTGAGATGAGAAATGGAAGGAACATGTCAGGTGAGTGTATCAAGAACTGGGTCTGGACATGTTAAGCTTGAGATACCTGTTTGAGATGTGAGTCACAGATACAGATATCGTGGTCATTAAGTGTATCTGCTGCTCAGAGACCTGAAACTGGATTGAGAGAGTGACAGGACGGAGAAGAGAGGTCCCAGGGCTGAGCTCTAGGGCACTGTAATACCTGGAGGTGAGGCAGAGAAGGAGGAACCAGCAGAGTGGATGAGGGGGAAGGAACAGTTGATGAAGAACAAAAAGAGACTTGCGTCTTTGAAGTCCAATGAAGAAAGGACTTCAGGAGCAAGAATGCTCACTTGGTCAAATGTGGTTAGCTCTAGTAAAATGAAAACAGAGAATTATCCTTCGATTTGGCAACATGGAAGTCACTGCTGACCTTGATAGGACCAATTCCAACAGTGGTAAGGAAGAAAACCCAATGGGAATGAGTTCAAGAAAAGATAGGTGGATGGAAAGTGGGCCCGGTGCTCTTAACTATCACTTTACATCAAAGCATAAGACAGAGAGATGAAAAATTTAAGGAAGGATCAACACGTGAACAGTTCATGCGGAAGACTCTGTAGGGAGAGTTGTATAAGCCAAGATGTGATAGATTTCCCAGAAGCCCTCCAAATGAATTTGGTTTTTCCCTAGAGAGGTGGGCGATCTAATGAGTGGTTCGATTTTTGCTATGGCCACCAGGAAACTCAGAACCAACTTTTGCTCCAACATTAGAGACTGTACTAAAGCTCATTCAATCTGTGTCTTCCCCTTTGACTTACTTTCCCAGTCTACCCATATTGTACTGACCTTGTTACATGAACATGTGCGCGGACTCTCTCTCTCTCTCTCTCTCTCTCTCTCTCTCTCTCCTCTCTCTCTCCTCTCTCTCTCTCTCTCTCTCTCTCTCTCTCTCCCTCCCTCCCTCCTCTCCCTCTCTCTCCCTCTCTCTCCCTCTCTCTCCCTCTCTCCAGGTTTCTTCATACAAACGCTTGCAAGGCGCAACACTTTTCCGGCCTGGAGTAGGGTAACAGGTATTTAAGACAAATGTGAATCAGGGCTGCCCCCTGGTGATGACAGGGAAGACTGCAGGCGGAGAATGAGTCCTAATCCATTTCCCTGAGGCACCACCTTGAGAGTTATTGGGGTGAGCAGACATTTCTGCGCTTTACTTTGAGCGGTAACAGAGAGCCTCTCTGTCCCCATGTCTGCACCTGGGGGTCCTACCAGCATGGCCGTGACAGTCACCACCAGCGACGCGCCTTGGGGATGCGGGGAGAGGAAGTGTGCGGGGTCGTTACCAAAAAGCCTCTGCTGATACCTGATTCCTGGGGTGTGCAGAGAGGAGATGCGGAGGTGAACAGTGGGGCTGAGGGGAGGAGAGGAGGCAGTTCAGGTCCCAGGTGGGACCTCCATTGAAGTCGGCTCTTGGGGGCATCCCAGGGCAGAGGGAGAACTACAAGGAGGAGGACACGTGGCCCCCAGAGACCAGCTTTGCCCGAGTGTCCTGTGAGGACTGGGGGAGGCAGGCCTGGGTGCAGCTGCCTAGAAACTGGGAATTTACTGAGGACCCGGTGAGCGCCCAGCCCACACCGTCCGCGCCAGCAGGCTTGCCCTTCCTCAACTCCCTGTCTCGCCTAACAGCCGGCCGGGCGCTGGCGCTTTGGAGTCAGGCACTCGTGTCTTGGACAAGTTGTTCGCTTCTCTGAGTGTCTGTGCCCTCCGCTGTGAGAGGTGAATGACACCTCTGCCTCGAAATGGGGCAATGAGGAGGGTGGAACGAAGGCACAGTAGTACCAGGAAGGGCTTGCTGGGAGTCTGTGGTCTCAAGGCTGCAAAAGTGTGAACATGCGGGTTCCTCACACAGCCCCAGGAGGCATGCAACTTCCCCCTTTTTACAGAGAGAACCGTGGCACACAGGGAAGGCTACTAACCTGCTTCTGATGGGCAGGCCGCCTTGGCTGCCACTAGCACTACACGCAGGGCCTGTGTGGGTGGTCAGCAGATATAAAGCCCTCCTCACCTTTGAGATCCTCCAGAGGTGTGTCCCCTCGTCCCTTCCAGCCTTGAAATGTCCCTTCCAGGGGTTACAGAAAACAATTGAGTGTTCATCTCCCATGAACACTACCCCAGGGAAGATCCTGGATTCCTGGAATCCTGATCTCAAAGAAATGGCAGGCTATGGTCCAGGAGACCAGTTCACCCCCTAACCCCCCGCAGGAATAACAGTGACCTGAGGGCGTGTAATACAGTTAGGTGCCATTTTCCGTTCAGCCATCAAATATTTATTGGGTTCCAAGTCCCTGTAGGGCACCAGGGCTCAGAAATGGATACATCCATCCCTGCCTGCAAAGGGTCTGTGATAGAGCAGGACAGATGAGGACCGCACCACGTGGCAGATGCACAGATGAGGACAATGCTAACGCGGCAAAAGGGGAAGCCAAGGAGGTGGTGGGAATCCAGAAAGGTCACCATCTGCAGTCAGGAAGTGGGAGAGCTGTTGAGTAGAACCCTCCAGCCCTTTGCTGACATCTCCTGCCTGGGCTGCCTCCCTCTGCCCTCTGCAAACATCCTGTTTCCAGGAAGTCCGCCCAAGTCAAAGCCTTTCCTACTTTCCCCTTCTGGGGAATTCCTGCAGCCTTGGGCTCCCACGGTGGAATCGAGCATCTGCTGTCTTTATTGCTTCTGTTTTTGGTGCAAGGGACCCGCCTCCACGGTTAGACTGCATCCTCTATAGAGTACAGCCTCAATTTCACATTCCTCAGAGACCTCTCGTTCCTCCAGGGCCCCAGTGCCTAAGCGACCCTGTCCAAGATCAGGACGTACTGCATCTCTGCTGATGCTCAAATCTGGGGGCTCTTTGTTTGCAGCACCCGGGCTGAGCTGGGGAGGAGATCCTAACTGCTGAGTCAGGGGCCCTGATTTGCCAAGCAGGATTGAGTTTCATTAAGTGGGGATGAAACACAAATCCCCCATCGCATTCATGGGATTGATGTCCAAGACGCAGCTGCCATTTGTGTTTTCAAATTTGCAGTTGGGGATCATTGTGAAACTTGATTGCTCTGTCTTGGGGACTTCTTAAAGTCCAACTCCACAATAAAGCCAATCAGACGGAACCATCAAATGTCAAATAGGAGCTAATGAACCATTCACAGGCTTGGGAAAGAAATCAGGCAATCTCTTATTTCAGGATTATCCCTTCCAAATATTGAATCTGAACCGTAAGCAGAATTTTCTATAATTGCATCCCCCTCCTCATGGGTGTGGGAATCATTGGCATTCACTTCATGTCTCTGTTTCCTGGAGAGAGGCTTGACAAGCCGACCCGTGGCTTTCCAGAGGCTCACGTTCCTGGGGACATCGTTCTGAGAGGGAAGCAGGGCAGAGGTTGCCGGGATTCCTTCTCCCCGTGGGCTGGGCATGCCCAGAGCTTGCTGGCAGACACCACAGGAGGTGGGAGAGGGGAGTCTGAGGCCAAGGAGGGGGGGATCCCCTCACATATGTCCCACCGGGTACTTGGGTGTGGCCTCAGGAGGGGAGGTGGAGTCCAGGGACAATGTAATGTGTCTAGTCTCTGTCTGTCTCTCTGCTGCCTTAAATCTGCAACGACAATCATCTTTGCAGCAACTTAGCGTAGACTAATGCCTGAGCACATGTGCTATTTTTTGGTGCCTCTTTGACACATCTGGCAGGTGATTCAGGTTATGATGAAGGATTTGCCATCACTTCTGCCTGGGGCAGTGCTGTGATGCAGAAAAATCTTACTCTGATCCTCATTCCCTTAGGAACTTAGGGTAGCCCCAGGTGGGTCACTCCCTGCAGCAGAGATAGTTGATTGTCCATCAAAGTTGATCTCCCCTTCCAAACTAAACAGTCGTGGCTGGAAAGCAGCTGTCTGGCTGGGGACTTGAAGGTAGGCTTGGTCATGTGACTGGTTTTCATCAGCAGAATGTGAGAGGAAGTGATGTCTGCCACTTGTAGCTCAAGGCTCTTAAGAGGCCACGTGCCTCCTCCCTCCTTATTTTCCTCTTTTACTGAGTGATTTCCTGTAATGACAAGGCTCCTCAGGTGGCAGGAGCCAGGGGTCCTGAATCAACATATTTGGGCTGGAGATCATGGTAGACAGAGTGTAATAAATGGTTCTGCATCTCACTCTTCCTTGTATCTGTGTCTATTGTCATGTGGACTTGGAGCCCTTCCCATAAAGCTGGAGTACACTGGCCAAAGCAATGGCGTATGTACTCCATTGCAATAAAATGAGGCAGAAGCGATGGTGTGTCAGTTCCAAGGCTAAGTCACAAAAAATCCTGCACGTTTCTGCCTGTTTGTTGCATCTCTGCCATCTCCACAGGAACATTCCTGACTGTTCTGCTGGAGATGGAAAGACACAGGATGGAGCCAAGTCACTCCAGTTGTGCTGCTCAGATCAGCCTTCAGCCAGCAACCCAAGGCATGGGAGTGGGTGCAGGGAAATCAGCAGAGCTATCTAGCCAAGCCCTATCTGACCCTGGATGCCTGACCAATAAATACGATTGTGTGTGCCACTGAAACTTTATGGTTGTTTGTTACATGGCATTAGGACAATAGATGACAGATACAGCAGTTTACCGACCAGGAATGAATCCATCCCTCAGATGCTTAGGTGTGAGATATTTGCACTGTGATTGAAGGGTTGTATATTTCAGAGTGGATTTGTAATAGCAGTTTCTTACCCTGGTTCGTGTGCCCTACAACTACTACCTCATTGCTTCAGGATGCAGGGACCACAAAGATCTGGCCCCTGAATGCCATCTGGCTCCATCTGGCATGTCTCTCCCTTTTCCTTTCTACACCCTAGTTGCATTGGATTTCTTTCTTTCTTTCTTTCTTTTTTTTTTTTTTTTTTGAGACTGAGTCTCGCTCTGTCACCCAGGCTGGAGTGCAGTGGCCGGATCTCAGCTCACTGCAAGCTCCGCCTCCCGGGTTTACGCCATTCTCCTGCCTCAGCCTCCCAAGTAGCTGGGACTACAGGTGCCCGCCAACTCACCCGGCTAGTTTTTTGTATTTTTTAGTAGAGACGGGGTTTCACTGTGTCAGCTAGGTTGGTCTCGATCTCCTGACCTTGTGATCTGCCCGTCTCGGCCTCCCAAAGTGCTGGGATTACAGGCTTGAGCCACCGCGCCCGGCCTGGATTTCTTTTAAGCCCTTGAATGCCCAAGAAGTCTCCATCATTAAGATCTCATTCTCTTTCCCCTGCTTAGAATGGCCCTTGCCACATAGCATAGCTAGCTCTTTGCTGAACATCCCTGCTTCCAGCAAGCTTACCCCAATGCTATGAGGAAGTCAGCCCCCAATAATACAGTCCCAAATCCCTCTGCACTTCCCAGTGACACTCAGCTCCTTTGAGATTCCCAGCCCAGGTATGCCTTCTCCATTGAAGGCAGAGTCCCTGTCCGATGTGCTCATGGTCTGTCTCTCCCATCGGGCACAAACCTGGCACACTGTGCATGCTCAGTGAGTATTTCTTGAATGAATGGGCTGGTGTAAGTGACATTTTCCAGAGTAGAGTTATTCAGCTTTTTCAGTGGAACACTTCTGAGCTTGTGAGGATGCATTGGGTACCTGGTTGTCCTCCAAATACACTGTCCAGTTGCGTGGTCATGCCCCTCCCCACCTTTCCCCTGAGCTCAAGTGCTCAAGTGGCCATGTAGAGGGTGGTATGGACCTGCAGCCTGCCTGCCTGGAACCAGGTCTTGGCTCTACTCTTTACTGACTGTGACACCTTGGACAAGGTTTTGAATGCCTCTCCATCGATAAAACGGGGATTATGAGGATATCCATCTCACAGCCCTGTTTCTCACGGGGCTGCTCTGAGAAATAAATCAGTTAATATATGTAAAGCACACACACAAAATGGAGTAAAAGCTATAAAAGTGTAAGCTAGTACTATTCAAGATTAAGGACTAGATATTATTCATTTTTGTATCCTCCCAAATGCCTAACCCAGTGCTGGCAAAAAGAATGTGGTTGGGCCGGCCACAGTGGCTCATGCCTGTAATCCCAGCACTTTGGGAGGCTGAGGTGGGTGGATCATGAGGTCAGGAGTTCAAGACACCCTGGCCAAGATGGTGAAACCCTGTCTCTACTGAAAATACAAAAATAGCCGCGTGTTGTGGCAGGTGCCTGTAGTCCCAGCAACTTAGAAGGTTGAGGCAGAGAATTGCTTGAACCCGGGAGGCAGAGCTTGCAGTGAGGTGAGATCATGCAACTGCACTCCAGCCTGGGTGACAGAGCGAGACTTGGTCTCAAAAGAAAAGAAAAAAAAAGAAAGAAAGAAAGAAAGAAAGAAAAAAAAAAAAGAATGTGGTCGATAAATGTTTTATTTTTTTATCTTCTTTTGCAGCCCAGAGACCTTTTTTATTTAACACCTATTATGACATGAATCATAGGGAGTAGGTTCCAGCAGCCCAGGCCCCATTCCACTGGTTCTCACAAAGTTCCCTGGGTGGAGCAGGCTGGCTCTTCGTTAAACACAGGTATCTTATTCTTTGCCTTCCTTCTTTTTCTAATCATTTTCCTTCATGCATTTCTGGTACCTAATATGTTCAATATGCACATTCATTCTCTTGTGCTTAACTTGTTTGTTTACAACAATGCTAACAGTGTGCTGGGGGACACGACAGACTGTATGATTTTGCCATGGTAACATTCGTGGGACATTCCCTTATTTTAACAGTGCCTATTCCCTTGATGTCTACGATATCACATTTTTTTGTAGAGTCACATATATGTGGCCAAAGGAACAACTCCGTGTTGTCTTCTTTTTTTTGGAGATGGAGTCTCTGTCTGTCACCCAGGCTGGAGTGCAGTGGTGCAATCTCGGCTCACTGCAAGCTCCACCTCCTGGGTTCACAGCATTCTCCTGCCTCAGCCTCCCGAATAGCTGGGACTACAGGGGCCCGCCACCTAGCCTGGCTAATTTTTTGGATTTTTTATTAGGGATGGGGTTTCACCGTGTTAGCCAGAATGGTCTTGATCTCCTGACCTCGTGATCCGCCCGCCTCGGCCTCCCAAAGTGCTGGGATTACAGGCGTGAGCCACCGTGCCTGGCCAGACTCCATGCTTTCTAAAAGGCCTGGAGAACATGGCAGATGTCCCTGTGCCTTCCTTTTGTGTTCTCTGGTGTGTTTATAATTCCGCACCTGGATGAGTGGACAAGCAAAGCCCTGAGGCAGCAGTCCCACGTGATTCTAGGAGTGGCCCGTTCCACTCGTGGGCACACTCCTTCTTGGAGGAAAGTCACTGTGGACTGATGGTTTCCAGCATGTATTTGAGCCAGAGGAACTAAGTTTCAATTCTAGCTTAGCCACTCCCTAACCGTGCTGGCTTTCAGTTTCCTCATCTGTAAAATGGGGATAATGATTGTACCTTCTTCTTACGGTTGCTTCAGTGGGTAAATGAGGTAAGGCATTCAGCTCAGGACTGGCATAAGAAATAAACAAATACTTACTAAACACAAAGCAAAGTAAAGAAGACTGTCCAGGTATTTTGCCCCAAGGTGATATATTTGTTCTGCATGGAAATCCTTAGTGTGAAGTAACAATGCCAAGGTAACACTCACATAGCACTTACTAAGTGCCAGGCATAGTTGTAAGAGCTTTAACTCTGTTAACTAATCCCTTCCTCAGCCCTGTGATGTGGGTCGTATTATCTATTATCATCTTCATTCTACACATGAGGAAACTGAGGCACAGAGATGTATCACTCAGAAATCTCCGGGGAGGCTTCATTTGGATGCAGTTTGCTCAGCAAGGGGGCAGGTTGGTTTGGGATGAGAGAACTCATTCTTATCATCTGGTGGAGCAGTCCTAGTATATCCCCCAACATCTGGGAAACCACCTCCCAATAAGGTGAATATTCTTTTTTAAATTAAAAGTTAAGAACTCCTATTCTTCAAAAGATGCTATTAGGAGAATGAGAAGACAAGCAACAGAATGGGAGAAAATATGGTGCTAATCACATAGCTGATAAAACAATTAGGTCCAGAATGCATGAACAACTCTCAAAAGGCAATAACAAGAAAACAATAATCACACTAAAAAAATGAGCAAAAGATTTGAGCAGACACTTCGACAAAGAAGATAAATGGATGGCAAATAAGCACATGGAAAGCACATCAATCCTCATGGTCTTAATGCAAATTAAAACCACACTGAGATACTGCACACCCACTAGAATAGTTAAAATTAAAAAGTCCAACTACACAGAGTGCTGGCAAGAATGCTGGAACTCTCACACACTGCTGGTAGGAACATCAAATGGAACAACCACCTTGGGAAACAGTTTAGCAATTCCTTAAAAAGTTAAATTTAGACCTACCTTATGATCCTCGCCATTTCTAGATAAATATTCCTAGGTTTCTCTCCAGGAGAAATGGAAGGACATGTCCACACAAAGACTGGTGCATGAATGTTCACAGCCACTTTATTTGTAATAACCCATCAAGTAAATGGATAAACAAATTTTGGTATATCCATACGATGGAATACTACTCAGTAATAAGAGAGAACATGCAATAACATGGATGAAACTCAAAATAGTTATGCTGAATGAAAAAAGTCAGGCAAAAAATGAGTAGTTCTCTGATTTTATTTATATAAAATTATGTAAAACGCAAACCAACCCTTACTGAGTGTATTAGTCTGTTCTCACGCTGCTAATAAAAACATACTTGAGACTGGGTAATTTACAAAGGGAAGAGATTGAATTGACTCACAGTTCCACATGGCTGGGGAGGTCTCACAATCGGCGGAAGGCGAAGGAGGAGAAAAGTCATGCCTTACATGGCAGCAGGCAAGAAAGGTGTGCAGGGGGTGCTCTCCTTTATAAAACCGTCAGGTCTTGTGAGACTTATTTACTGTCATGAGACCAGCATGGGAAAGACCCGCCCCCATGATTCAGTGACCTCCCACTGGGTTCCTCTTACGACACGTGGGAATTATGGGAACTACAATTCAAGATGAGATTTGGGGGGGGACACAGCCAAACCATATCACTGACCAAAAGCAGATGGGTGGTTGCCTGGGGGTGGGCAGAGGGGGAGGGACTCCCAAGGGCCTTGGGGAAGCTTTAGGAGCCATGGATTTATTGACCATCTTGATTGTGGTGATGGTTTCACAGGTATACACATTTGTCAAAACTTATCGGATTGTGCGCTTTAATTATCTTCAGGGTTCGCATGTTAATTATACCTCAACAAAGCTGTAAAAACAAAAGTCGTGTCTCATGTGCCAAGAGTGAGGAGTTTGGGAGCTCGTAGATGTCCCAGATGGTTCAACTCAGGCTCCTTCTAGGTTGCTGCCAACTAAAAAGTTATTTTTAAAATAACATCTCCAATATAGGCCAGGCCCTGTACTGGAAACTTTCACTTTGTTTTCTCAGGACCTGGGCAGAGCCTATGTAAGGAAATATCCCTCAAAAGACAATGGAGTGGTGAAGGGCTGCTCAGAGGGCATGCAAGGAGGGCTTGGGGAAATCCCTTCAAATCTCAATCCAGTTTTCTGCTTACAAATGTGTTGTTCTGGCCCTTTTAGAAAGTGAGCTGTGTTCTGTAAATCTCCTAAAATGAGGAGGGCGTTAAAGGATAAATGTGTTTCAGTGGATGCTGTCAGTCGTGCCCGCCTCCCTGGCACAGAACTGAGGGGAGGAAGGGTTGTCGAGGCAGGCAGAGCCCTGGGTGAGCCCAGGCAGGGTGCACATCACTTTCGAGCTCCCCTGGGGAAGTCGGGCTGTCTCATGCATATTCCAGCTTGTCTCCTGTTGAGGCCGACCGGGCAGACAAGGCCAGGCTGACAATGTGCTTGTTCACGGTCTGGTGCACCTGCCCTCCTTGCACAAACTCAAGTGAAGATTTTTAATGATGCTCGGAAATGGTTTGCAATGGAAATAGTGACTAAATCCCACTCTCCAGCCTCTTGGTGTGTCTGTGTGTTGTTTGGGGTGGATTCCAACCCAAGGCGAATGCCAATTGGCTCCCAACACCCCTCCAGGAGGCAGATGTGGAATTCTCCCTTCCTGACTTGGCAGTCTGTCTGGAAGAACCCGTCTACTGGACTGATGGATGAAGGCAGGCTCAGCATTAAGTAGGCTGTTAGTCTTTAACCAGCACAGCTGACAGTGTAGACAACAGAAGGAACAGGCCCCAAGAAGCGGGGGGGATTGAGTGAATGAGCGAATGAACACATATGTGAGTCCAAGAGCTCATCTAGCCCTGGACCCTTTTGTTGGAATCAGTCTTCATTGTGAGGGGATGTCCTGTGTATTTTAGGATGTTTGGTAGCTTCTTTGGCCTCTAACCGGTAGATGTCAATAGCCAATCCCACCCTCTCACTTTCTGATCGAGACAATTGAAGCTATTTCCAGATGTTGCCAAATGTCTCTTGGGGTAGGGATCCCTGCTGGGTGACAGCCGCTGGACTGATTGCTTTGACCTCCGTTGTATCACCAGAGAGATGGCCACACACTTGACCTTTCTGAAAACCCGAGATGGGACGAGATCTGCCTTGTTCAATAGCATAGCCACAAGCCATATGTGTATCTTGGACACTTGGAGCACAGCTGGTCTGAATTGACATGTACCCTAAGGGTATGAATGCTTAGGATGATAAAAAGAAGGTGAAGTATCTTATTAATAATGTTGTTATTGATTATATGTTGAAATGATCATATTTTGGATACATTGGGTTAAATAAAATACATTGTTAAAATAAATGTCATTTGTTTCTTTTACTTTTTAAAATATGGCTACTGGAAAAATGTCAGATGTCCTGTTTGGCTCATATGATATTTCTATTGGACAGTGCTGTTGCAGAGAAGGAACAAAGGTTACTCAAATGACCATGAATCAGTGTGATGGCACACTGACAGGGACAGTGGTGTGGCCATGACAGCATGTGGGGTAGACAAAGGTCAAGATCAAGGGTCAGGGGAGGCTCACCTAAGGAAGGGATGCTCACCTAAGGAAGGGATGCTAGAGTGAAGAACTTGAGGGGAGGAAAAAGAGGAGGGGGAGGAGAAAGAGGAAATAGGAGGAAGTGAGAAAAGAGGAAGGAGAAGAGAAGGAGGAGGAGGGGGAGGAGAAGGGGAAATGGGTTTATGCAGAGGAAACAGCTAATACCGAAGTTGGGTGGTGGAAGGGAGCATGGCACATCTGAGACACAGACCAGAGGCCACATGGTGGAGTGCAGGGAGGCCAGGGAGGCTGGCAGGATGAGAAGTTTGCCTCCATCCTAAAAGCAGTGTGAGGTCATTGAAAGGATTTTAAGTGGCGGGGTGACATGATCAAATTCACATTTAAAAATCTCACTCTGTCTTTGATGTTTATCTCCCCTCCTAAGAGGTTATAGAAGGTTCTAGAATCAGACTGCTGGGTCAAATTGGAGCTCTTTCACTACCTAACTGTAATCTTGAGCAAGTAATATGAACTCTCAGTGCCTGTTTCCACATCTGTAAAATGGGGATGATGATGATAATAGCATGGATTTCATATGGTTGTTGTGATGATTAAATGAGTTATTATGTGACGAACACTTAGAACTGGACTGGACACATGGTCACCACTCAGTGTTACTTAATAGTAAGTTCCTGGGGTAGGGGGACACTCCATCTTAGAAATCTTGGCTTTTCTCATTCTGAATACACATACAAATATGAGTTGAAAAGATTTGTTTTTTTGTGTGTGTGTTTCTCTTTTCTTTTAGGCTTTTTCTTCTCCCAGGAGAAATCCCAGCTTGATTGGCATTCTTGTGTTCTGTCCCATGGGGTGGTTGGAGAACAGAAAGGAAGAAGTTGGGGGGCACTCAGGGGACATAGGGAGAGAACCCCCTGAAGACCTACATTCCAACTTCTCCTTGACAGACACCAAGATTATTGACAGTTTCTTCCAACAATGCTTCCTTTCACAGTAAGTCTGAAGAAAGAGGTGCTGTCTTCACAGGAAGGCAAAGAAAAATGAACTCCCCTTGGCTCTTGCCCATTGTAGTGCCCCATGCTGCTGGGACAAGGTGGGGAGAAGGCACAGCTTTCACAACTTTATGCACATATTTAGAGAAGTCCTTGATTGTTGAGTTCTTTGACCACATTCCAAGAACCCAGAAGTGCCTGCTTGGAGGGTGACCACTGGAAGCCAAGACTGGTCTAGGATATGTTGCAAATTGACCAAGAGTTTATAGCAACTTGGCGGTGTGACATGTATACACAAGGGCTCAAAATCTTGAAAATCTATCTGGGTGCTGAGCTGCATAAATAAAACCAAGTACTTCTGCAGCTCCACATGTTAATTCAACTAGAAGTTTCCTAAGTGCTTACCCATAGGCCTGACTTGCCATCAGTGGGCAGGCTTGGATGACCATCCATCGAACTTATCTCCTGGGAGGATAACATTGATCCTCTGTGCACCAGCAGCACAGGAAGAAAGGCTCCTGTTGGCCATGAGGCAGGGAGACCTGATCTTATCCATTCGTCTTCCTGCTCCCCACACCATTAAGAACTGAATTTGGTCTGGGCTTTCTTAGAAACTTTGCTCAGTCTGGGACATACTTTGAGCAATTGAGACTTCACAGGTCCCAAGAGACTCTTGATGAATTTCATTCTCTCTAAGGCACAGTGTATGAGCAGTATGATCCAGCGTTCCACTGCAGCTCCAGGCATCCCATCCCTATATTCCTGTTTCCAAAGTAGAAAAGAAGGGTCCATGAACAAACCTTCTCCTTGCCTGTTGTCTTATCAGAGAAGAACTTTCCTAAATATCCCCAGCAGACCTCTGCTTGTGTACTATTGGCCAGAACTGTGTCACATGTCCTCCCCTAGGCCAATCACTGGCATAGGATCGCTGTGATTGGCATAGACTGTCATGATCCATCTCCTGGGCCCAGGCACACTGGGCTTTGGTGGCAAGAAAGAAGTGGGAGTAGGAACTCTATTGTCCTGTAGATCCTTTATCATAAGAGCAACGAGGAGCCGTTGTAGGGCTTTAAGCAGAAGAGTGACGTGATAAAAAATGTGTTGTCAAAAGTCACCTTGGCAAGGGAGTGAGGTTGAATGGAAGCATGAACGGAAGTGAGGAGACTAGGTCCTGGCTGTCCAGGCTGTTATCCCAATAGCTAGAGTCAGACAGGATTTCACTTTATGTGCCATAAGTATTAATACGTTTTTCAGGCTGTAATATGTTGCAGAATAATGCTTTGAAAAACATCCTGATATCTTTTCCCTTCTTAGTAATTTGCTTTCTGCCCCTGTTGCAGCCCTTAAAGCTGGGCTGGGAGGCCAAGCTGCTCCAGGGAAAGGAGGGGGAATACCTCCTTAAACAAAGAACACATTGCTGAGCGTGGAATTAGACTTTAAAACTCTGCAGAAGGCAACAGTCTAGAACAGGGGTTGGCGGACTGTGATGTGTGGGTCAGATCCTATGGTGTTTTAGTCAATAAAGTTTTAATGGAAACAGCCATGCTTGTGTGCTCAGGTACCGTCTGTGCTGCTTTGATGCTACCACAGCAGAGCTGGGCAGCTATGACAGGGACTGTGTGGCCCACAAAGCTTAAAATATTTACCATCTGGTCCTTTACAGAAAGAAAGTTTGTTGACTCTAGTGGAGAAAGGCAGACTTTGGAGAGAGCAGGCATTTTCTGGGAATATCTGGAGCTGCATTTTTACATGCCAGAATCCAAAGCTTGGAGGACTCTGCGTAGAGGAGGAAGGATGGGGACATGTCACAGGCACGGCTTTGCCACCCGGTACTAGGGAAAGTCCCTTGATTGACAGGCGGGCAGGCCCAGTGAGCCTGGGGTGTGAGTGGCCTCCTAGCTTCCCCTTCAGAGTCAGAACTCCCAACTGCCTGCCGGGCATAGCTTGGGGACATTCAAGACACCTAGAACGTCTTGTGTTTGGCCTGGTACTGCTCAAACGTGGCTCAGCGAGGCAGGGTAGCAGTGGCCCAGGAAGACTCCTCAGAAAGGTGTCCTTAAAGTAGCCTCACCTGATCCCACCATTCTTGTCTCTGCTTGGACAGCTTGGATAGTCGAGAAGGCCTTCTGTCATCCCTCACACTCACTCCACTAAGTTAGCCCTTTCCTCTCCATACTCACAAAGAATTCCAGACCTCCCTTCTCACAACCCTCGTTTGACCTGTAATGATTCATTCAGTATCTATTTAGCCTACAAGACAATCTTCCAAGGCGGGGACTATAATTTGTTTATGGCTTTATGCTAAGCATGTAACTCAGTGATGATACTAAGCAGATGTGCAATGAATGAATGATTAACTCAGAAGACCACTCCCTAGTTTATGAGTATGAGTATTCTTTTTATAATTATATTTATTCTCGGAATATGTTATATATGGCATAACATTTGAGAAGTTAAAAAGAAGTTACAAGAAACAGGTCCCCTCTCACCCTGTCCTCCAGCCCAGCCACCCTGTTTCCCTTCCTGAAGCTCTTTGGTGTTTGGTGTTTTATTTCTAATGGCTGTTGGCATCATCATGAAGAAAGGCAGGATCCCCATTTACAAGAGGAGACGAGAAAAAACCATCAGGCTTGGTGGCTGCCTTTGCAGGCAGCACTTGGGAATCACGAAGGCCCCGGAGCTAAGACGTGTTCTTGACGTTGCTATACTGACACGCACCATTACCGGCTCTCCAATAACTGTTGCTGGTATCTGCAGGGAACAAAGACTTTCCCACATCAATTTCTCCTTTGGGGAAGTGAAGCCAACTGGCCACCATCTAACTGAACCAATCAGCCTGAGGTCTGGCAAGTGTGTAAATGGACAGAACGAGATGCCGCAGGAGGGATGATGACCTGGCTGAAGTGCCCTGGGACAAAGAGAAATTGGTGGGGGTTGGGCCAAATAATTTAAGTAATTTTGTGATTTTATGCATGAATGTTATACTTCAGTAACAAGTTACAAAATGAAAAAAAAAAACCAAAACCCCAATCTCCCAAATTATGAATTCTACCCAAATCAATAATAACAGTAAAAGGCAATCTTTGTTTCATGTTCGACAAGGGCTACTTGCTCTTCTAAGTACCTGATTTGCATTTTCTTATTTAATCCTGACAACAACCGTATGAGACACTCATCATTCATTCATTGAAAAGCTGTTTAACGAGCACCTACCTGTACCAGGCCTTGTGCAGGCCCTGAGATGCAGACGGTAAAGAAGACAGACAGGGCAGGTCCCTGCCCTCCTGGAATTTGCATTCTAGGGGACATGTACCCTTATTAGTCCCAGCTTACAATGTGAAAAAAAAAAAAGTTCTGAAAAGCCCAGTCATTTGCCCCAATTCTGTGTTTGATAAATAATTTGATCAGGCCAGGATTCAGTTCTAGATGTCTCTGACCCCAAAATACCTGAGCACATCTCCTGCTGTTTTTTTTTTTTTTTCGAGATAGTGTCTTACTGTGTCACCCAGGCTGGAGTGCAGTAGTGCGATCTCAGCTCACTGGAACCTCTGCCTCCCGGGTTTAAGTGATTCTTCTGCCTCAGCCTCCTGAGCAGCTGGGATTATAGGCGTGTGCCACCATGCCAGGCTAACTTTCGTATTTTTAGTAGAGATGGGGTTTTACTATGCTGGCGAGGGTAGCCTTGAACTCCAGACCTCAAGTGATCTGCCCATCTTGGCCTCCTGAAGAGCCGGGATTACAGGTGTGAGCCACCACACCTGGCCCTCCTGCTGCTTTTTTTGGTGCCAATTCCTCAAGAGGTTGTGCAGATGACCCTCTATACGGGCTCAGGAGTCCTCTGCTGCATTGTTATACAGACAAATTCTTTCTATTTCTTTATTTTTAGAGCAGAAAAGGTTTCTGTGCTTGGAAAGTGGGAGGGAGGGTAGATGGAGGTGCTCCAATGCTGTCATGAGGACTCCCCCTCTGTGTCCTCTTTCCTGGGTGTCAGCTTCCTTCTCAGGCAGGAGCTGGCCAAGGCAGCCTCAGGCTTACAAGGCCCTGGCCATTGGACATCCCAAGAGGGTCCACACTCCTTTTTCTTGGGCTCTGGCAAACACTGGCACTATGCCCTTCCTCAGGGCATATGCCTTTCCCGACTTGCTCACAAGGCCAAGGGTATGAGTATTCTTTTTATAATTATATTTATTCTCGGAATATGTTATATATGGCATAACATTTGAGAAGTTAAAAAGAAATTACAAGAAACAGGTGCCCCTCTCACCCTGTCCTCCAGCCCCACTGTTTCCCTTCCTGAAGCTCTTTATGTAGGCAGGTGAACAACATACTCAGATAAAGGGAATGGAGATGATCCCTGGTGGCCCTGATTAATAGACAGAGATGGAGGGTTTGCTCCTGAGCCTCCTAAGACTTGAGGCCTGAGCTGCTCAACTGTGAGGGGATCCTAAGATACCCCCCAATACAGGCTGAAGACACCTTTCTGTGACCACCTTCTGTTCCATGAAGCCTGCATTTCAGAGCCTCTGAGAAGCCAGGCCAGGGACTGAGAAGAGTAATCTCCACAGGAAATGAGCAGACTGGTGCTCTGGGACATGCTCTGGGATCTTGTGATTTGGTTTACTAAAAGCCCACCTTAGCATCGGTGCTCAGACAACATTGTTCCCAGCTGGCACAAGACCCAGGAATGGAGTGGTTGCTCTAAAGCACTGTCTCCTCCCAGTGGCTGTAAGCAGCTAGTCCTCCTCTCTCTGTGGCCTCTCTTGGTATTTCTCTTTAATAAATGACTTTTTTTTTTTTTTTTTTAAGGATGGAGTCTCACTCTGTTACCCAGGTTGGAGTGCAGTGGTGCAATCTCGGTCGGCTAACTGCAAGCTCCACCTCCCAGATTCAAGCGATTCTCCTGCCTCAGCCTCCCAAGTAGCTGGGACTACAGGTGTGCGCCACCACACTCAGCTAGATTTTTTTTTTTGGTATTTTTAATAGAGGTGGGGTTTCACCATGTTAGCCAGGATGGTCTTGATCTCCTGACGCTGAGATCTGCCTGCCTCAGCCTCCCAAAATGCTGGGATTACAGGTATGAGCCACAAAACTTGCCCTAAGAAATGACTTTCAAAACACCCTGGGTCTCTCCTATCCAATTCCTAGGCAGGTAAAAGGCATTTGACATGTTGGGTTACCGGTTTTAAAAAAAGCCAGAGGCATCAGTCTTCTGAATCTTAGGTGACAGAAAACACAGATTGACACTGGTCACCGTCCATAATAAACCATCTTCAGGGGAGCCGGTGGGCTAGTGTGCACTCCACCAGCTCACTGATGGGGGTTGATTTGACGTTAGAGTCAGGCCATTTGGCAGAACCAAGCAATTAGTATTTTCAATGTTTGCTGAACTTGTCTTGTTCCCCAGTTTCAGCAGGCCCAAGAATGTGTTAGAAATGGATATCCTTGACCATCCTTTTGAGATGATCTTACGTAGTATTCAAGGTCATAAAGTTGGCAGGCTGTTTTGTTTTATCTTTTATTTAAGTGCATGTTTTCCTTTGCAATGAAGTGTTCTGTTGCCAAAGACCATTTGGCTCTGCTTCCATGCCCCCATCAAATTCTCTAGACTTTTGCTAACCCAGGCCCTATTTGAGTAAATCATATGCATATTGGGATTATGTGGGAACTGGGGTCAGAACAAAAGTTGCCCATTTTCTCCTTTTGTCAATCCTGCAAACCCTCTCTGAATTCCCTGCCTAAGGCTATAAGGTATTGACAAAGCAGTATGAGGGTTTGCACACAGCAGGAACGGGTGACAGGTCAAACCCTAACTGTTCTGGTGTTTACCAGGCATGACCCAGTGTCTAAGATCAGAACTGAATTGTTCAGAGACTGGCTGGAGACCTGTGGCTCTCACAGGGATCACTGGAGAGTGTCGGCAGCAGGAGAAGGATGAAATTCAGCATGCTGGATTAAGAACTGAGGAACACAAAGATGACTGAGATGTGCTCCCATTTTGGAGACTCTACCATCCAGGATGGGAGATGAATGTTTATTCTAGAAATATGTAATGCACATCTACTATGTGCCAGGCGGTGGGGGAACAGAGGTAGTAAGATGAGGGCGTTGCTTGCTTGTAACTCATAACTTGATGGGAGACAGACATGTGAGCAGAGAACTGTGATCCCAAATGAGAAGTGGATGCCAAGAATTCTTGAGAGAAAGGACGTGGGCATGGAAAACTAGAAGTAGTTTTATAGTGGCCGGGCGCGGTGGCTCACGCCTGTAATCTCAGCATTTTGGGAGGCTGAGGTCGGCAGATTACTTGAGGTCAGGAGTTCGAGACCAGCCTGACCAACATGGTGAAACCCAGTCTCTACTGAAAATACAAAAATCAGCCAGATGTGGTGGCAGGCATCTGTAATCCCAGCTACTTGGGAGGCTGAGGCAGGAGAATCGTTTGAACCCAGGAGGCAGAGGTTGCAGTGAGCTGAGATCGCGCCACTGAACTCCAGACTGGGCGACAGAGCAAGACTCCGTCTCAGTGACTGGGAGGGAAAAAAATAGAGTGATAGTAAATAGGAATGTGTGGGGAATAGTAGTAATGATGATGACACTAGCAAATACTAAAGCAGCACGACGAGGCACTGCTCTTAGATTTTAGATATATTGGGTCACTTGATTCTTACACAATCTTATGTACAGATGAGATTGGCTCACTTGCCTATGATCATAGTGCTTGTTAGGAACAGAGGTGGGATTTGAACCCTGGCAGCCTGGCTCTCTGGAGCCTGGGCTTCACCACTCCACTCTGTCACCATGTACCATGAGAGCACGATGTGGGAGTGGAGGAAGCTAAGCTAGGAAAGATCTGACATGTAAGTTAGAGCTGGATGGTGATAGCTTTGTCTGCCATCTGTCAGATTTGAGACTTTACCCTGTAGGCACAGAAGAATTCTGCGTAGGAGAGCTTGCAACCAGATCTATGTTTTGAAAAAAAAAAAAAAAAAAAAATCACCTTGGCAGCTATAATAATGAACTAGAAGCAGAAAACTGAAGGCTGGTTTAAGGCTACTGCAGTTGTCTAGGCAAGACCTGAGGAGACCTGAAGGGCTGGAGAAGAGGGGAAAAATTCAAGAACGACATAAGGAGTAAAATGGGCAGGATTAGGGGAGTAATTAGGGGGATGGCAGGAGTTGTCAATAGCTGATGCTTGTAGCTTGGGTGCCATCTGCAGCTGTCAGCTCTGATCCACTGTTCTGGGCTGCTGGCATGTGGTGACCACCTTCCTCCATTAAGATGCTGCTACACCCTTATGCTGGCTCCAGAGGAGGGCATGGCATGAGGAAGGTCACATTCCCCTGATGAGTCTGTCCCAGTGTGGACACAGGCTCATCTCTTAGTTCCCTTCAG
Organism: Rhinopithecus roxellana; assembly: GCF_007565055.1. Classification (NCBI taxonomy): domain Eukaryota; kingdom Metazoa; phylum Chordata; class Mammalia; order Primates; family Cercopithecidae; genus Rhinopithecus; species Rhinopithecus roxellana. Next base: position 93,280,574 of record NC_044560.1, on the reverse strand, counting down.
TACCACAGACACCAGCTGTAGGATAACAAAGTAGCAGAGATCTGAGTGTAACACAGAGAGATCATAGGGCAGGACCAGCCACACCCTCTCACAGGAGCTCTATGGCTCCTTCCTACTGCAGAGCATGCTAAACCCATATCTTCTTTTCTCCGATCCTGGGGTCCCAAATCCCCAATCGCCCCCACTCAAGAAGGCAAAAATCTAGTTTGCATTGTTGCAACCTCTGTACTCAGGAAGACAACCTTTTGGCATTTTCTAGCAGCACAGTATCTCTTCATTGTTTCAACCTCTCCCTCCAGACTAATTTCTCAGCTCACCTTTGCATACTCAAGAGGCTCATTAAAACATTTTCCCAAACAAAAGAGCAGTCTTCTCCCAAAGATGAATTTTGCTGCCACCCCTAGAATGCAGAAACAGCTGCAGGCATCTTTGAAAACTGCAAGGTTTTCATTCCTCCTGTAATATTAAATACTGCAAAAAGGCCAAGAATGGAGGTTGTTAGATTTATCTAGCATCTTATTGAATGAATATTTATTGAGGGAGAATTTCCACCTCTAGGAATAGAGGGGTCAACGGTCTGGCTAAGGACAACAAGAAGGGTTGGACATGTTAAAAAAAATGGTCTGTTGTATCCAAGAGCTAAATCAGGCCTTACCCAGACTGCAGCTCAGCTTCCAGTCATCTCGGTGGCCTGGAAAAATCTCAGTTCCTGCCACTGGATAATGATAGTCCTGTATTGCTAGTGCCCCTCAGGCAACTGGCAAAAGCAACTATAAATCTTCTCTAGTGGAAGATACGATCATCTGAGGCCTCAAGTTATGCGTATGAGCTATTCTTCTACTACAAAATCGGATATCAAATCAAAGTAAATCAGACATGTGGGTAAACCTGATAATATAACTGACATCCATCAGAATAAAACAGATAATGGAAACATGGAAGCTCAGATATGAGAATTATCAGACATAGATTTAAGATTGTCATTGGGTAACTGTTACAGGTCAGACATTGTGCTGGCATCGAGGATAAAACAGCGAACAAACAAAGCATGCTTCCTGAACTTATCATACTTTTATAGTCTTCTTGGGGGAGACATACATTAATCAAATAAATCATGGGTAGGTTGATTGCCAACATGGACCCAGTCCTCCACGTTCCTCTCCCTCTTCCCAGTATCCGCACCCTTGGTAGTATGACTTTGCAGTTCTCCCAACAGCAAGCAGGTGAAGTCTATTTCCTACTCCCTGAATCTGGGCTAGACTTGCATTTACTTTGGCCAACAGAGTGTGGCAAAAGTGATGGTGTGTCAGTTTTGAGCCTGGATCTCAAGAGGCCTTGTGCCCATCTGTTTGTTCTTCTGGAGAGCTGGCACTGAGAACAATTCTGGGACCCTGTTGGAGAAACAGAGATTGTCCCAGCCAAGGGCTCAGACCTATGAAAGAGTTCAGCCAAGATCAACAGCTGACTACATATGTTCAGGTGAGTCCCACCAACCCCTGCTCAGATCAGGACTATCCAGTGGACCCACAGGCTTCTTAGAACAAATATTTATCGTTGTATACCACTTAGGTTTGGTTGTAGTTGTTATGCAGCATTATTGTAGCAAAGATGACTGACGCACACATAGATGAGTAATTCTGACCTGATCAATGACAAAGAAGATGTGGTAGACTCCGAGTGTTTAGGAGAAACTGATTAAGCCTGGGGATTAAAGGAAGGCTTCTCTGAGGAGCTGATGCTTGAAGTGAGACTGAGGATAAAGATCGTTAAACGAGTGAAAAAGAGGACTGAACATCCCAGGCAGAGAGAACAGCGTGCACAAAGACCTTGAGCAGAGAGGCAGTGGGACGTTTTGAGGCACTGAAGGGAGGAGGTAACACAAGGAGAGTGAAAGACAGGGTTAAGAGAGGAAACAGGGAATAGACCAGGGAGGCTATGCCTTTAGTTCTTATTTTATCAAACTTAGCTAGTACCTTTTGATTCTCCTCTCTGTAAGATGAGGTCATTAGTGTCTGTACTCTTTCCTTCTCTCTTCTTCCTTCTCTCATACCCCAAGTTCTGTATATACTTTACTTGTATATCATCAAGATCAGTGATGTTTATTCTATAATATCCATGTTTTAGTTCTAGATGAGTTCTAGAATTGAAGATCAACAAATTATTGACATTATTAAGACTGTTTACATTATTATGACAAAGACCTTGTTCCATTATAGCCAAATGGTACTCTATGATTTTCATTTTCCCGTCTGAATTTACATTTTTTAAATGGCCTTTCTTTTTCTTTCACTCTATCTTTCTAAGCTATTACTAATATCAGATAGTCTATTGAAAAAAAAAGTTTCCCAAGAGAATTCCCTTCTAGGGTTTTAGAACCTCTGTTCTCCTGCTTCAGTCTAAACTAGCTGTTCTGATGTTACCCTGAACTTTTCACTGCATTCGTGGATTACATCCCTATTTCCAGACACGGATGCTTCTTTCTTGGTTTACCTCTTGCCTTACTAAACCACATCTTCAAAAAGCTTTCTTAGAAAGTGTATGTGGAATGTAATTTTTTTGGTCCCTGTATGTCTAAGAATACTTTTATAGTACCCATACATTTGATAAATATCTTGTTTATTTGTAACAATCGACTCTGAAAATCAATTTCTTAGAATTTTGAAGGCATAGCTTTATTATCTTCTATCATCCAGACTTGCTGGTATAAAGTCTGATGCCCTTCATTTTATTTTCCTTACCATAATTTTATTGCGAAATATAACAGACTTGCATAAAAGTGCATAAAAGTATACAGCTTAGTTATTTATCACAAAGCAAATATTTGTGTAATGACTAGCCTGGTCAAAAACTAAACAATTGCTAGTCTCCTCCCCTCTCCAAGAATCCCCCATTGTATCTCTTCTTAATTACTGCTCCTTTCCTTCACACAAAGGTAACCATTATCCTAAATCTTATGGTAATAATGCATCTGCTTTTATTTGAAACTTTACTACCCAATTTCATATTCTTAAATCCTAAAGTTTCATTTTTCCTATTAAAAAAACTTTAATATGTATATAGAAGAAAATAATTTATTCTTTTGGGCATAGCTTTTTAAAATTCAACATTATGTTTGTGAAATTTTCCATCTTGTTCTGTGTGGCCATAGCAGATTCATTTTTCATTACTGCTTAATATTCCTTTGTTTGGATCTACCCTAGTGTATTTATTTGCTCTATTGTTGATGGATATTTAGTTTCCAGTTTTTGGTCATTTCAGGCAAAGCTGCCGGGAACATTTTATATATGTTTCTTGGTGCAGCCATATATATTAAAAGTAGTGGCAAAAACAGCAATTACTTTTGCACCAACGTAGTACTTTCTGTTGAGTATATATCTAGATGGAGTAGTATCATGGGGTTGTAAGTCATGTAGGAGCATGTCACTGTAGTTTTAATTTGTATTTTCCTGATCATGAATGATGTTGAGCATCTGTTTGTATGCTGTTGCCCATTTCTTTTTCTTCTTTTGTGGTGTGCCTATTTAATTCTTTTGTCTGTGTTTCTATTTTACTGTTTCTATTTTTATTATTGATTTGTAAATGTTCTGGATACAAGCCCTTTGTCAGTTATATTGTTGCAAACATTTTTTCCATCCAGTGACTTATCTTTTCACTCTTTTAATGGTGTCTATGTCTATATCTATCTACATCTATTTATTTATTTTTTTTGAGATGGGGTCTCACTTTGTCACCCAGACTGGAGTGCAGGTGGCATGATCTTGGTTCGCTGCAACCTCTGCCTTCTGGGCTCAAGCATTTCTCCCACCTCAGCCTCTCAAGTAGCTAGGACTACAGGTGCATGTTACGATGCTGGGCTAATTTTTGTATTTTGGTAGAGACAGGGTTTTGCCATGTTGCCAAGGCTGGTCTCAAACTCCTGAACTCAAGTGATCCCCCTGCCTCATCCTCCCAAAGTGCTGGGATTACAGGTGTGAGCCATCATACTCTGCCTTCTTAATGGTATATTTTGAGGATGAGGAGATGTTCCTAATATTTATGTCATCGAATCGTACTTTTTTCTTTACGGTTAATCTTTTTATGTACAGTTTATGAAGATTTTTCTCTACCTCAATATTGTAAAGCTATCCCCATATTAACTTTTAAAAGCTTTATTGTTGCCATTCACATCTAGATATACAATCCACCTGAAACTCATATTCGTATATGGTTATGAGGTAGGGATTGAGTTTGGTTATTTTTCTATATGAGTATTCAATTAATTCCATATTATTTATTTTAAAAGCTTTTCTTTCTCCAATTCTCTGCAATGTCACCTTTATCATTAACCAGTTGTCTACACACACACACACACACACGCACACACACACACACACACTTCCAGACTCTCTATTCTATTCCATTGGTTTATTTTTAAAATTTTGCACTATTACCACACTTTCATAATTACTGTATTGTTATAAGAAATCTTGATACCTCATAAAGCACTTTGATACCTCATAAAGCACCTTCTTTAAGAATAACATAGCTAATTTTGGCTCTTGACATTTCCGAATAGTTTTTAGAAATATCTTATCACAGAATTAACCCATTGGTATTTTTTCAGGATTGCAACAAATCTACAAATTGGTCTGGTGATAATTGACATCTTTAAAATATGTAGTCTTCAATCCACGCACATAGTATATCACTTCTATAAATCATCTATTTCTGTGTAAGAAGCTACCTTACAATGTAGTGGCTTAAAACAACAATTTATTAATTTTCATGACTCTGTGGGTTGTCTGGGCACTTCCTCTGGTGGTTTCACTCGGGTTCATTCATGTGGCTATATTCAGCTAGAGTTTTGGCTGGACTGGAGGGTTCAGGATGGCCTCACTCATACATCAGGCAATTGGTGCAGGCTGTCAGCTGGGGTCCCTTGGTTGTCCTTCATGTGGCCTCTTGTCCTGTGTAGGCCAGTTTTTTTTGTTTTTTGTTTTTTTTTAAACATGGTAGTCTCAGAGTAGTGAGACCAAGAGGTCAAAGGTGGCCTCTTGAGACCTCTACTCTGAAATTCATACAACATCATTTCCATCACATTTTGTTTGTCAAAGAAAATCACAAGGCCGCCCAGATTCAAAAGGTAGGACAATAGAATTGGCTTCTTAATGGGAGGAGCTTTAAAGAATTTGTGTACTATTTAATATCCCATCTCATTCTTTTGTCTTTAATTTTTCTCATGTATAGTTTTCAGCGTGGAGGACTCACACATGTTTGTTAAATTTTTTTCTAGGTATCTGATGTTCATTGGCACCATCATGTTGTTTTATTTTCAAACAACTTTATTGTAGTAGAATTTACATACAGTGAAATGTATCAATTGAAAGTGTAGAGTTTGATAGGTTTTGATAAATATTTACACCCATGTAATCACTACTACATTTAAGATAACCTTTCCATCACCCCTAAATATCCCTTGTGCCCTTTATTATCAATCGCCCTCTACTCTTGGCCTTAAGTAGCCACTAATCTGTTTTCTATTCCTATAGATTAGTTTTGCCTTTTCTAGAACTTTGTATAAGAGGAATAATATAGTATATTCTCTTGTCTCTGTCTTCTTTTGCTCAGTACAATGTTTTTGAGATCCATTCCTTTTGTTGCATATATCAGTAATTCATTACTTTTTCACTGCTGAGTAGTATTCCATTGTGTGGGTATACCACCACTTTTTATTCATTCTCAAAATGATAGACATTTGAGTTGGATCTGGTTGCTTCCAGTTTCTGGCTATTACAAATAAAGCCACTGTAACATTTGGTTACAAATGTTATATATTTGTATTTATCTTGGGTAAATAACTATAAGTAAAATTACTAGGTTGAATAGTAAGTGCACATTTAGCTTTATAGTAAAGTAACAAACTTTTCCCCAAAGTAGCTATATCATTTTACATTCTCACTAGCAATGTATGAGAGTACTAGTTGCTCCACATCTTTGCCAACACTTGGTATTGTCAGTTTCATCATTCCTTCCTGAATTTCAGATTATTCATCTGGGCTCACTTTCCTTCTGCTTGAAGCACAACCTGTATTAATTCCGCTTAGTGTGATTTCACTGGGGGTAAATTCTGTCAGTTTTTGTTTATTTGGAAATGTCTTTATTTTGTTCTAGTTCTTGAAAAACATTTTCATTGGCTATATAATTCCAGTTTGGCAATTTTTTCAGGCCTTTCATGACATTATTTTATTGTCTTCTGGTTTTCATTGTTGTTTAGAAATCAACTTTTAGGGCCAGATGTTGTGGCTCACGCCTGTAATCCCAGCACTTCGGGAGGCCAAGGCAGGTGGATCACCTGAGGTCAGGAGTTTGAGACCAGCCTGACCAACATGGTGAAATCCCATCTGTACTAAAAATACAAAAATTAGCTGGGTGTGGTGGCATGCACCTGTAATCCAACTGCTTGGGAGGCTGCAGTGGGAGAATAGCTTGAACCTGGCAGGCAGAGGTTGCAGTGAGCCGAGATCGTGCCATTGCACTCCAGCCTGGGTAACAGAGTGACACTCAGTCTCAAGAAAAAAAAAAAAGTCTTCTCTGGTTCCTTTAAAACTCTTTTCTTTGTCTTTAATGTTTGACAGTTTCATTATGATGTGTCTAGTGTATTTATATTTATTTGTCTTGCTTGGAATTTGCTTGGTTTCCTGAACATTTGGGATGGTGTTATCAGTCCTGAAATATCTCTTGAAATATTTCTCTGACTCATTTTCTCTCTTCCATCTCTTTCTAGAACAGAAAACATTAGCCATTTACTAGATTATCTCACTTTATATTCCATATCTCTTAGCCTATTTTATATGCTCCCACTCCTCTGTCTTCCCATTTTGCATTTCTCCTGACTTATTTTCTAATTCACAAATTCTTATTGCAACGTGTCAAATTCTAAAGTCCACCCATTTGTTGAGGTGTTAATTAGTTATTTTATTTTTCAAAAGTTCCATTTGGTTCCTTTTCATATCTTCTAAGCCTAGTTAGTAGTTTCTATAGTTTCCTTTTCTCCCCTATACCTTATAAACCTTGTCTTTTATTTTAAAAACACTAAGCTTAATTATCTAGAGTTTCCCAATAATTCCAGTTTCAGAAATACTTGCAGATCTTGTTCTGTTATCTGTGCCATCTGCTGATTTTACTCATGGCATATTGATTCTTTATGCTCTTGTTTACTTATGATTATGTATTGCTCAGTGACCTAAGGTGAAGGCAACTACAGAGACTGGCAGACGTTTTCTGTAAGGACCACATAATAAGCATTTTAGGCTTTGAAGGCCATGTACAGTCTCAGTTGCTTCTCCTTTTCTTCCTGCTTCTCCTCTTTCTTCTTCTTCTGACAACACTTTAAATTTATTAAAACTATTTTTAGGTTGTGGGTCTTACAAAGACAGGCCATAGATTGGATTTGGCCTGAGGGCCATTGTTTGCTTATTTCTCCAAAGATGTTTTGTTTCTTTCATGTGTGTAAGGGTGTTATTTTAATTAAATATATGGCTTTTAAAAAATTGAGCCATTTAGGTGAAGCGAATTAGGGCTTCCAGTACATGAGGGATAGTTTACTTTGGTTTGCTCTTAGCTTGAGAAAGTCGCCCTTTGAAAGCTCTGCTAGGTCCAAATAACCTAGCTTGTTATAATGGAAACAAAAGAATTCTATTTTCTTCTGAAAATTACATCGAACAGCTCTTATGGGATAGATGACCTTCTGAAAGACCATTTAAATTTGTTTTGTTCAGTTATGTTAGTAAGTCTTACTGGTAAATGAAACATCATAATTTCAGGAGAGTACAGCAAATGAATGTTCGTTTGAAAAAAATCAATGTGAGGTTATGACCTTAAAAAATATCTTTTTAAGGTCTGTTAATAAAAGTGGCCCAACAGTGATAAAAAACACTTTTGTCTATCAAGAAATAGCAATCTAGCACTCAGATTTTGGTGTTTAGTATCATTCTCTATTTAAAGAACTGCGAAAAATCGAAATAATTCTGGAAAACTTTGTTTTCCAGAAGCAAGAATAATTTCAAATATGTTTGAGCAGAAAGGACTTCAAGAAACTCCCATTCAAGTTATAACAATTGAACATAAAGAATACATATCATTATTATGAATGTAATTATTTGGAATAAGTTAATAGAAGTCCATAAGTTTCTAATGATATCCAAAAGATAAAAGTTAAAAGTAAATGTACGAAAAGTAACTGTAATACAAAAGGAGTGACGGATATAACAGAATATGCCCAATTTTCATTACTTTAAATAAGCAGAAGACTTCATATTTAGAGTTTTTGGTGCTTTTTGTTTCTTGAGATGGTGTCTCACTCTGTTGCCCAGGCTGCAGTTCACTGGTGCAATCTCAGCTCACTGCAACCTCCACCTCCCAGACTCAAGCTATCCTCCCACTTCAGCCTCCTGAGTTGCCTGGACAACAGGTGCATGCCACCATACCTGGCTAATTTTTTGTAGAGACGGGGTTTCACCAGGTTTCCCAGGCTGGTCTCAAACTCCTGAGCTCAAGCGATATACCTGCCTTGGCCTTCCACAGTACTAGGATTACAGGCTTGAGCCACTGTGCCTGGCCAGATGCCTTTAAAACATGTGTTGGTTATAAAGCAAATGTATTTAGTGTTTTAATATGTGTAAACAAGAAAGAACAAACACAAATATAGGTGAATAGACCAAGAATCTTGGAAAAAGTAAGAATGGTACCAAGAACAAGAAGGACTGTTTGAAACCATGGGTCAAGCAACATATCCAGGTAAGCAAGAGGTCAGCAATCATTCAGCATCAATGGTCATCTACAGTATGACCAAAGTCAGTTCTAAGATGATAAATTAACCAAGTCTTTCAAACAGGAGAAATCATTGCACAGATTCTATCTCTCTTCTAGCTGTTCTAGCTAATTATAATAAGAGTCTGATGAAGTCTACCTAAAATTTCAATACTACTCACAGAGTAGGTCAATAGATCACAATGACAGTCAATTAATAAGGTAATTCTGAGCTTGTGAGACTTAAAGAGTAGATCATATCTGGGAAAGATATCAAATGTCAAAAATACAAATTTTACATGAAAGAGGTCCTATTGATGCAATGAGTGAAACTTCATTGTATGTGAAGCTTAGGCCAATGAGTAGAGGCTCAGGTTTGAGTCTCCTTGCACTGTGCAACTAGGTCCTATTTCTCAACTGAGAGCTAATAGGTTGACATCCCAGAACTTGCAAACTTAGCTCCTCTGAGATGGTGTTTGTTTTTCCTTCTGAGTCAAATAAGATGACTACAGCCCAAAGAAGGTATAGATGAGCTCTGTTCAAAAGAACCATCTTCAATGGTGGAAATGTTCTTTATCTGTACTGCCCATATGGTAGCTACCAGCTATATGTAGCTATTGAGCACTTGAAATGCCACTGCTAGGGACTGAATTTTAAATTAAACTTAATTAATTTAAAATTAAATAGCCATATGTGGCTACTGGTTACTGCATTGTGCAGAGGAGGTATATATCAGAGGTGGTAAAATTGCTACAATTCTAGGAGGTAATCCCCCGGAACAGAGAAAAAACAAGAATAACAATAAGTAAAAGGATAAAAATAGAGATCACCAAGAAATAAATTTAAGTCAGGGCATTAGTATTTTTGTAAATAGTTTTAATATAATAGTAATAATCACGTTTTAAACAATTGTGATATTTTGGGGGTGTTTAAGGTATTTAAGAGAATCTGATAGGAGAGTTATGATCCTGAACGCCTCAGAGGAGTAAGTTAGTCGTCAGTTTTTGAGTGCTTGTGGAAACCTAATTTAATAAATCCATCAGTTATGATTTGTATTTTGTATGCATTTTGGGCGACCGAGAAGAATGTTAATGATTTCAATGTTTAAAATGGTGCTAGCTTAGTAGAATGATAAGATCAATAACCTGGATATTAAACAAAGCTCAGGGAGTAGCCAGTGTTCCTCCTCATGCACAATAGGCTCCTGGGTACACTTTTTCCTCTGGATTTTCCTGCACTGACTCTTTACAATTTATGTTTCTAAATATAAACAGGCTTTGCTTTAAGAAAATGCAGGTGTGTGGCTTTGTGCTCTTACGACCCTGAACTGTTATATTCATGGGTTATACATTTCTTCTGGAAAGTCCACTGTTTCTAAAGAGACAATATCCTTTTATTCTCTCCTTCATAAGTGAGTGAAGTGTGCCCTGGTGGACTACCAGCCTTACCCACACAGAACTCATCCTGCCAGTAAGTTCTCCTGAATTCCCAGTTGCTGATATCAAGACTGCAGCTTCTCAAGCACTTTTTAACTGGCAGGTTTGAAGGAGAGCTTAGAAGTGGGGACACTGGAGCCAGACAGAGCTAGGATTCAGTACCAGCTCTACCATTAAATCTGTGTGACCTAAAGCAGATGATTCTGTGCTTGGTGATGATGATACAAATAGCTACTCGGGTTTTGTTAAGATTGAATAACCTAGTTAATGTAAAGTACTTGGCATAATTATTCACTTCTTGATACATACTCAAATTCACTCTTCTCAGCAAATCAGCTCAAATCCCCCCTCTACCCACAAGGCTAGTACTTGTGGCTTTTATTGTCGGACTTATCCAAAATGACATACTAGTTTTCACTCCACCCTTGTTCCTCACCCCTTTCAATTCTGCTGTTCTTTTTGCAAATTACTTTATTGGGATGTTTCCTAAGCCCACTGTTCTCCAGTTTCAGTGAGTAGGGCTGTTCTCTCGTCCATCCCCAGTCTGCTCTCCTCTTTCATGCCTCTTCATCTGTCTCCAAACTCCAGAACCTGCTCTGTGAGCTCACTCTCAGAGAAAACAGAAGCTGTCAGAAGAGAGTTTCCGCGAGCTCCCTGTGCCACCGGTAGCACCTTCCAGCATCTGTACCTGCTGCTCTGCCATACCTTTCCTTCCCGTGGATGAAGCGTTCGTGCTCCCATCTCTGGCCGAGGCGACCATGGGTGCAATGGAGCGCGGCCTCCTCACGCATTTGAATGCTCCAGCCTCCTTTGTTGATCTCCCCTGTCTCCTGCATCCATCGCCAGTTGTGTCTACTCCATCCTTCCCATCATCATGCAAACGTGCCGAAACATCTCTCTCCCCTGCTTCCCTTTGCATCAGAACTCATTGAAGAGTTGCGTAACATATGTCTCCATTTCCTCTTCTCCTCTGATCCCCTGAACCCTCTCTGCCCTTTCAGAGACATCGATTTCACCAAGATCATCAGGGACCTCCACATATCCATATCCAGAGGTCAATTCTCGTTCCTCATCTTACTTGACCCTTTAGTATGATTTGACATCACGGATCTTTCTGTTCTCCTGAAACACGTTTCCCCCTTGGCTTCCAGGGACACCTGATCTCGTTAATATTCCACTAAAAAGCCACCCATTCTCAGTCACCTTCATTAGTGTCTCCACGACCCCAGGCTTTAATTGTTGTGGTGCCCAGGGCTCAGTCTTTGGAGCTTTTCTCCTTTCTTCACCTGCTCACTTGGGGATCTCATCCACCAGAGTTTTAAATGCCACTATATGCTAACAACTCCCAAGCCTTGTGTCTCCCTCAGACTCCTCCCTTATGGGTTCCACTTCCTACTTCCATATTTTCATTTGGATGCCTACTAAACATCTCAAATAAAAAATGCCCATAAGCTCTTAATCTTCCCCCTTAAACCTGCTCTTTCTCATATCCACCTTTTCCATTGCTCAGGCCAAAACCCTTTTTCCCTCACTTTCTCTCATGCCCTGTATCTATCTAATCCTTTAGTAAAGCCTATTGTCTCTACCAGCAAAACATACCCGGCATCTGACCACCCCCAGCTCCCGCTCTAATCTAACCTCAACTTTCTTTCTGGGGTATTCCGGCAGGAGCCTCTTACCCAGCCTTCCAGTTTCCATCCTTGCTCCTAGAACAGAAGTGAGGGTGACTTAATTAAAAACTGAACTCAGATTGCATCATTCCTCTGCTCAAAACTCTCCAATGGGCTGGGCATAGTGGCTCATGCCTGTAATCCCAGCACTTTGGGAAGCCGAGGTGGATGGATTACTTGAGGTCAGGAATTCAAGACCAGCCTGGCCAACATGGTGAAACCCCATCTCTACTAAAATATAAAAATTAACTGGGTGTGGTGGTGGGTATCTGTAATCCCAGCTACTAGGGAGGCTGAGGCAGGTAAATTGCTTGAACCTGGGAGGTGGAGGTTGCAGTGAGCTGAGATTGTGCCACTGCACTCCAGCCTGGGTGATAGAACAAGACTCCATCTCGAAACAAAAACAAAAAACCTCTCCAATGCTCCTGTCTCACTCAAAGTGAAAACCAGTCCTTAGTGTGGCCAATGCAAGTCTACACAGACTGGTCCCTGTCTCTCTATGACCTCATCTACTGCCTATCCACTCCCGGCCCCAGTCCCACTCCCCACCCTGCCTCCCTGAAGTTCTTTAATGTGCCAGATGTGCTCCGTCCTGGGCCTGCCTCTCTGACCCATTGTGCCAACTCTGCTCCTTGTTCCCTCTGCTCCAACTGGCTAATTTTTGTATTTTTAATAGAGATGGGGTTTCACTATGTTGGCCAGGCTGGTCCTGAACTCCTGACCTCGTGATCCACCTGCCTCAGACTCCCAAAGTGTTGCGATTACAGGTGTGAATCACCACACCTGGCCAGGATTTTTAAAATCCCTGTATGTTTTGAAAATAATTATCTCTAACACCTGGGCACATAGTAGGCACTCAAAATTAAAATACCCATTGCAAAGGCGAGTGAATGATTGAAGTTAACTGAGCTTGACTGGCTCTTGTGAAATGTAAGAATTCTTTGAAATATAATTATTTTCAATTAACTTGCTCAAATTCAGAGTTTTAAAAGCTCTTTTTAGTGTTTGATATAATTAATGCTCCTTTTTTGACAAGACCTTGTATAATAGGAAAGGAGTTTTTGAGATTAAAAAAAAGGCGCTAGAAAGAAACATTCTTTTAATTTTAAGCTGATGAAATAAGAGTTCTTTCTCCCTGCCCCGAGTCCTATTTTAGATTGCAAATTGTTTTAAGAGAAGAATCATGAGATTAACATTTCATTTGAATTCCTGAAGCTGGACACACAGTAGCATAACAAATTTTTTGTAACTTAAATACATTGTGATAAAAGAACGCTTTCCCACAGCAGAACATGGTTTAACTGAGGTCCCACTTTAAGGTGAGACCACTCACTGGTATGGAATCACTGAGCCGCAGAGGTGGAGAAGTTCTGGAGGATCACTTGGGCAAAGGATCCAAGTCTGTGTTAAGCACCCACCCTGCTCCAGGAAGGGGCAGGGCCTCTGCTGGGGTGGTGCCCTTTCTCATGCAAGAAAACAACTTCAACGAGGTAAGTCATTCAGCCAAAGTCATTCGTCTACTAAATGAAAGAATCAGGATTTGAATGTAGGTTTCGGCTTTTCCTAGGAGACTTGTATTTGCTCTCGACCTTTTTACAGACAAGGAAATGGAGGCCCAGAGAGGGGAAAGGAGTTATCCAGGGTCAGAGCAAATATTAATGTAAAATAGTCAGAGGAGGCCGGGCGCGGTGGCTCAAGCCTGTAATCCCAGCACTTTGGGAGGCCGAGACGGGCGGATCACGAGGTCAGGAGATTGAGACCATCCTGGCTAACACGGTGAAACCCCGTCTCTACTAATAAAAAAAAAAAAAAAAAATTAGCCGGGGCGATGTGGAGGGCGCCTGTAGTCCCAGCTACGCAGGAGGCTGAGGCAGGAGAATGGCGGAAACCCGGGAGGCGGAGCTTGCAGTGAGCTGAGATCCGGCCACTGCTACTCCAGCCTGGGCGACAGAGCGAGACTCCGTCTCAAAAAAAAAAAAAAAAAAAAAAATAGTCAGAGGAAATATTAATAGTAAAACTAGTGGTCTCATCCCTGTGATCCCCCTCAGCAGCAGCCTCTCGGCCAATTGTCAAAGCTTCCCTTTTATCCAGCTTCCCAAATGGCCTTACGTTTTTACTGCTTTTCATGTGTTCAAATGCAGTACATTATCCTTCAACTATTACCAAAATGCATTCTGTAACAAGTGAAAACTCCCCATAATTTCCCCTCTAAAGAAAGCCACCATCATCAACTTGAAACAGACTTCCATGTTTTTTTTTTTTTTTTTCTGCCCCCCACCAACACACATGAGTTACATAGTTTTGTAACCTGACATTTCTACTTCACAGTCTCTTTTGGGACTCTTCATGTCAATAAACGTTATAACCCCATTCTAACTGTTGCATAATATTCCCCATGTGGATGTACCATGTCCCATATTATGTTTAACTAGTTTCCTATTAACAGTCACTGAGGTTGTTTCTTTAGGATGCATCTCCATTGGCTGCCCTCCAAAATTTGGTACTAATTTTAATTTTTACCAAGAAGTAGACAGAACCTGTTTCCTCACACTCTCACCAGTAGAGCCTATTACATATGTCTCTCCAATGGAAAGAGAATCAGGACCCCAGGGTTAGCTTGGGATCAGGAGAGTCAAGGAGTCCCTAAAGCTCATCAGGAATTCTGGGACATAATGGGCAGAGCACTGGGGAGAGAAAGTGAGAGGACAATGGACCTCTTTCCAAGCCGGTGCCTTACCCGGCCCCAGCAGAAAGTACTCCAGTTCTAGATTCTTTTCACAAAGCAACTCATGTGTCTCCTCTGCTTAAAGTCCTCCAATGGCCTATTACTTTTATCTAAAGGCACATGCCTTAGCAGAGTCTACAAGGCCTTAGGATGTGGCCTCTGTCCCTTTATCCTTAGCTTGCACTATGCTTCAGCCACATGGTCCACCTCTCTGTTTCCCAAAGGAGTGCACTGGGGCAGGTTTTCCCCAGTGACAGCCCAGCATAGTTAAGGGCTTTTCTTTCTGTGCTTACTTCCCCTCTGGGTGTCAGAAGTACCATCCTATGTTTGGCAGTTTATGAGCCAAAACTTGGGTTGTTGGGTTGTTGGCCAAGGGGCAGCTCCAATGACACTCAGCACAAGTTTGGGGTTCAGGAGACCGTCACTTTTCTGGTTCATCGTTGGTGTCTTGTAGGCATCTGTCAATGGAAGGTCCTCTCCAGAGAGCAGTGATGGCACTGCTTTTGTGACCCCTCAGCTGGAAGGAGTCCCAGGACTGGCTTGATGATGGTCTGCAGCCATTGGCTTGGCCTCCTCCTGCTCGTTGTCTCCTCCTCTCCTTGCTGGTCATCTTCTCCAAGACACACTGGTTTTCTTCATGAAGGAACGCTTCTCATCCAACTCTACTTACAGCCTGTGTGGCTCCCATCCCGTGCTCAGGGGAGGGTGGAGTGCATATCTTCTCTTCTTTATTCATTCCATAGCAAAGGCTTAAATTCGACATCCTCTCCCTTTGGAGTCTCAAGAGACATTTTCTTTCCCCCGCAAGAAAACCCAACCCTTGCAAATCCAAAACTTTGGCCTTTAGGACTAGTATTTTTGACATGGAGTTCAATACATGAGGTTATTTTAAAAAGCTGAAAAAGAACATTAACTACTTCTGTCTTTGTATTCCTGATATAAAAATCCTAATTATCTTTGCAGCAGCATCCAGGATGTTTCTGATTGATTTTTTTTTTTTTTTTTTTTTTTTGATGGAGTTTCGGTCTTGTTGCCCAGGCTGGAGTGCAATGGTGTGATCTCGGTTCACTGCAGTTTCTGCCTCCTGGGTTCAAGCAATTCTCCTGCCTTGGGTTCCCAAGTAGCTGGGATTACAGGCACCTACCACCACGCCCAGCTAATTTTTTTTTATTTTTAGTGGAGATGGGATTTCACCATGTTGGTCAGGCTGCTCTTGAACTCCTAGCCTCAGGTAATCCACCTACCTTAGCCTCCCAAAGTGCTGGGATTATAGGTGTGAGCCACCGTGCCTGGCCTCTGACTGATTTTAGAAACCTTTGTAAGTAAGGGAATATAGAAAAGAATGGGACAAAGGTGATGGTGTCTAGATATTATTTTGTGATAGGCAACATTCCCTCCTATCACGGGACCTTTGCACATGCTCCGGCTTCTGGCTTGACCACTTCTCTTTTCCTTTGCATGATGATCCTCTCCCAGTTTATAATTACAACTGACACTCTAAAGCCTCAGGAAAACTGACACTGCCTAACCTCCAGTTCTATGACCTCTTAGAACCATATACTCTCACTCTTTAGCATTTGTCACAGTTACAGTTTTATATTTTTTCATACTTTTATGATTAAATGCTTATCTCTCCACTAGACTGTGAGCTGCAAGAAGATGAGCACCAAGTCTCCTTTTTCTTCCTGTTTAACCCCAGCATTTAGCATAAGACCTGGCTTATTGTAGGCACTCAGTATAAGAAAGAGAGAATAAATGAATAATAAATTAGCACAAACTTTACCTGGGCTACATCCACTGGCAGTGCTGGAGCTGGCTTGTACCTACTCATGACAGCTGACTATGGACCTCTTTTTCCAACTTTGCATTCAGTGATGTTATGATAACTTGAAATCAGTGAGGGTGGCAATATTTGCACTGTGAAAACTGGCAAATACTACAAGCAAGATCTCTTCTTTCTCCTGCCCCCCATCTGTTGTAAAATGTTTACCAGCTCTCCACGGGGTACATCTGATTTCCAAAAGTGTTTCTCCTTATCCTCTATCTTATATTCACTTCTACACTTTTAATGTGATATTATATAATCTTAATGTACCCATGGTCAACTCTTTGCCAGCTTTCCTAATTCTTCTTTTTAGCATGCATTTTTTATTCTATGTAGGCGTGAACTCTAAAATCAACAGGAATTAAAATGTGTGATATTTAATGACTGCCATAATAGAACCTAAGGATTCTGCTGCACATCATTTCACCAAAATGTCAAGATTTCAGGAAGCACAAAGGCAGAAGGCAGTCTTTACAGTTTCTTCTACCAAGAAACTACAGATGCACTAGAGAAAATACATTTATTTGGTGGCAGCAGGATGACACGGGCGAAGCAGTGAACAGGGATGCATGAAGTCTCCACTCCATGCCTCCTTCTACCACATAAGGGATGTGTAGCTCTGCAAAATAACCCAGCTTCTCTGGTTCCGTTTCCTCAAGTGAAACATGAGAGGGTGGAATTTAATGATTCAATTACAGGCTTTCCTGAAGAAGATGTGGGTGAGGCTGACCACACAGCCACTGGGTAGAGGAGAAAACCGAATGGATTTGGGATATCTTGGCAACTGACATTTTGTCACTGGGGAGTGTTTTGTTCTTTCAGAGCAGAGGTCCATCTTGGGTGCCTTTGTTCACTTTTTATGACTTACTGGTGATTTCATGAATACAAGGACTAGGTTAAAGCATAGTTATTATTGAGAAGGGGGTCTTGGGGTATGGAGGTAGGGTGAGGGAGATCCCAAGCTTTAGTACTGTTAGCTTTGAAGAGATGTGCTCATCCTACAAAGATCATGAGCACCCACTACACATGGTCAGTGCTACAATCATGGATTACTTCCTGAATCTACCTTTATGTTAGGTGGGGCATACTGATCCCAGTTAAGACTGTTATGATTGGCCTCAAAGAAATGCAACATACAACTCTGCCTTTTGGTGGTCACAGTAAGTTTTGTAATGCTGGCAAAGTATTTGTCTTGATAAATGTAGGCGAGAAGAGTCTAAGTTGCTTAAGAAATAGAGATCTAAGAGGTATGATTGATGTTTTTAATTGTCAATCTTTCTAAATACACATGGTCTTTCTTATTTTTTTAAGACAGTCTCACTCTGTCACTGAGGCTGGAGTGTGGTGGCACAGTCTTGGCTCACTGCAACCTCCACTTCCAGGGTTCAAACGATTCTTGTGCCTGGGATTACAGGCATGAGCTACCGTGCCTGGCTAATTTATATATATGTACACATATATATATTTGTAGTGACGGGGTTTCACCATGTTGTCCAGGCTGGTCTCGAACTTCTGGTTTCAAGTGATCTGCCCACCTCAGTCTCCCAAGGTGTTGGGAGTATAGGAGTGAGCCACTGTGCCCAACCTAAATATACATGGCCTTTAAAAGACCTTATGGCTAGCCAATTTTCCCAGCACTATTTATTAAATAGGGTATCCTTTCCCCATTTCTTGTTTTTCTCAGGTTTGTCAAAGATCAGATGGCTGTAGATGTGTGGTATTATTTCTGAGGACTCTGTTCTGTTCCATTGGTCTATATCTCCGTTTTGGTACCAGTACCATGCTGTTTTGGTTACTGTAGCCTTGTAGTATAGTTTGAAGTCAGGTAGCGTGATGCCTCCAGCTTTGTTCTTTTGACTTAGGATTGTCTTGGCAATGAGGGCTCTTTTTTGGCTCCATATGAACTTTAAAGCAGTTTTTTTCCAATTCTGTGAAGAAACTCATTGGTAGCTTAATGGGGATGGCATTGAATCTATAAATTACCTTGGGCAGTATGGCCGTTTTCACAATACTGATTCTTCCTATCCATGAGCATGGAATGTTCTTCCATTTGTTTGTGTCCTCTTTTATTTTGTTGAGCAGTGGTTTGTAGGTCTCCTTGAAGAGGTCCTTCACATCCCTTGTAAGTTGGATTCCTAGGTATTTTACATGGGTGCTGATGAGTTGATGGGTGCAGCACACCAACATGGCACAAGTATACATATGTAACAAGCCTGCATATTATGCACATGTACCCTAGAACTTAAAGTATAATAATAAAAAAAAAAGAATAAATAAATAAATAAATAAATAAATAAATAAAAGACCTTATGTCTGATAGCAAATCACCTCTACGTAATGGGCATTAGCTCATGGAAGTCCTAGGAGTCTTAGAGATATTTTTAAAAAGAATATTGTTTTAGTCCATTTTCTGTTGCAATAACAGAATACCACAGACTGGGTAATTTATGAAGAAAAGGTTTATTTAGCTCACAGCTGTGGAGGTCGGGAAGTCCAAGAGCATGTTTCTTGCATCTGGTGAGAGCTTTCTTGCTGTGTCATAACACAGTGGAGGACATCCCATGATGAGAGGGCAAGTGTTTGGGTGTCAGCTCAGGTTTCTCTTGCTCTCCATACAAAGCCACCTGTCCCATCATGACAGCCCTGCCCTGATGATCTTATCTAATTTTAACTACCTCCCAAAGGCCTCACATTCAATCAACATGTGAATTTGGGGATTAAGTTTCCAACACATGAAATTTGGGGAATACACTCATACCACAACAAATACAAATTCCTTTCTCATGGCCTTCATAATGCCTTGGTCAAAAGTGAAGATCACTGGGGTAATGCATAGGGATGTGGAAGTTTATAATTACAAGGGGCCAAGTCACGTGGTCTGACCATTCATAAGTGAGGCAAGCCCTTTTACAATCTTCCTGAAGATGATCATCCAATTTCTCCTTAAATATTTTCAGCAAAATACCACCTTAACAAGGCAGCTCAGAAATTATAAAATATCAGAGAGAACTGAAATTCATCTCCCCAAAATTTGCACCAACTTTGTCACTGCCATCTCTCACCAAGCCCTGATTTTGCTGTTAGGCTTTAGTAAAATCCTTTTTCCCAGCCCACCCTGAATGTCTGTTTTTAAAACCCAGCTCAAACCTTCCTGCTATTTACCATCAATAGCTATGACTTAGACTTATTTGGGCTTCAGAAGATTCCAAGCTACTTTCTCCAGATTCAATGGATACTTCTATTGCAGCTGGCAGCTGAGCAGACCTACAATTTTAGGAGAAACATCTCACAAATAACTTAGTGCATCAACATATGTGGTTCTAATTATCAGCTGCCCTGACCCTCGCACCCACTTTACTTAGGAGCCACATGAATGTGCAAAAGGCAGATAACAAGAGACTTGTAGTATTGGTGCTCATGGTCTATCAAATCTCTAACTTCTAAAAACATATAGCAGATCTCGAGGTCAGGAGATTGAGATCATCCTGGCTAACATGGTGAAACCCCATCTCTACTAAAAATATAAAAAATTAGCCGGGCGTGGTGGCGGGTGCCTGTAGTCCCAGTTACTCAGGAGGCTGAGTCAGGAGAATGGCGTGAACACGGGAGGCAGAGCTTGTAGTGAGCTGAGATTGCACCACTGCACCCCAGCCTGGGCGACAGAGAGAGACTCAGTCTCAAAAAACAAAACAACAACAACAAAAATATATAGCTCTGAGAAATCATATCCAAATAAATTCTACAAGAATTTTTTAGACTGCATATGGCACAATGACGGTTATGCTGAAAATTTTGGAACGTTTTCTACTTCTCTGATCTTGGTGCAGTGTGGGCCAGTGTTTGTGAAACAGGTCACCCCTAGGAAGACTTCAAGTTTACGAAAGCAGGTTCTCTCCACTGTGAGTGGCCAGAACACCGGCAGAACACGTGTAATCAACCAGTAAACATCCAGTGAGATAAAGTCAGGCTCTCAAGGAACTTCAACCCAGTTGGGAAAAAAGGCTGGCAGAACTTGATGGGGAAAAAACCGAAGTAAATGCATTTAAAATGTCTTCTCAAATTCACACCTTTATTAGTCAGGATACAAGAAAGGTCAAAATACAGTGGCTTAAAGGAAGATTTGTTTTCTTTCCCATGTGAAAATATGAGTAGATGGCCCAGAAATAGTATGGTAATTCTGTAGTGTTGAGGATCTGAGATGTCTTGCTTCTCTGCCATCCTCAACATTCAGATTCCATGTCGTTCTCCATGGTGGCTGCAAGTTTCAGCCATTGCATCCACAGTTTAGCTGGCACAGGGCCTACTGCATCTAGTAGTCTCACTAGCACAGGGGAAGGGGAGGGAATGCTTCTTCCCTTCTATAGCACAACGTGGAAATCACACACTCCTCTTACACGTATCTGGCTATGTATATGGTCAGATCTTAGTCACACAGCCACACACCCAGCTTGAAGAGAGTCTAGGGAATGTCCCTTTCATTGAGTGAACATTTGCCCACTAAAATGTATATTGGTATGGAAGAAGGGGGAATTGGATTAAGGAGGGGGACTAGCAGTCTCTGTCCCATCATTGAACTTAACAACAGAGGCCTGGTGCGGTGGCTCACGCCTGTTCCTCCCAGCACTTTGGGAGGCCGAGGCGGGTGGATCACCTGAGATCATGAGTTCGAGACCAGCCTACCCAATATGGTGAAACCCCCATCTCTACTAAAAATACAAAAAAAAATTATCCGGGTGTGGTGGCAGGAGCCTGTAATCCCAGCTACTTGGGAGGCTGAGGCAGGAGAATCGCTTGAACCTAGGAAGCCAAGGTTGCAGTGAGCTGAGACTGTACCATTGCACTCCAGCCAGGGCAAGAAGAATAAAACTCTGTCTCAAAAAACAAAACAAAACAAAACAACAGAGCAGAACCACCAACTAGAGTTGCTAACATTAAAGTGATTGCATCCAATATTGGTGAGTGTGTGAGGAAGCTGGTCCCTTCATATACTATTGACAGGAGTATAAACTGATGTAAGCTTCTTAGAGGGAAATTTGGCAGCATCTGTCACTCTTTAAGATGTGCGTGCTCTGTGTCCCAGCAATTGCACTTCTAGAAATTTATCCTACAGAAGCATCATACCATATGCTTAAGTATTTATCTATGAAGACGTCCGCGGAAACATTGTTAGTGATAGCAAATGACCAGGAAGTCCTTAAATACCCATCAAGAGGGAGCAAGTTTATTTTGTTTTACTTTTGAGACAGGGTCTTGCTCTGTCTCCCAGGCTGGAGTGCAGTGGTGCAACATGGCTCACTGCAGCCTTGACCTCCTGGGCTCAAGTGATCCTCCCACCTCAGCCTCCCAAGTAGCTGGGACTACAGGTGTGCGCCACCATGCCTGGCTAATTTTTTTTTACCTTTTTTATTGTAAAGATGGGATTTCCCCATGTTGCACAGGCTGGTCTCAAACTCCTGGGCTCAAGCCATTCACCTGCGTTGGTTTCCCAAAGTGCTGGGATTACAGGTGTGAGCCACTGTGCCCAGCTAACAGGGAGCACATTTAGAAAGTTATGGTGCATGTACATAATAGAATGGTATGTAACTTTGAAAAGAAAAAAGTAGATCAATATATACTGATGCAGAATATGTCCAAGCCAGATGAATTAAAAAAGCAAGTTTGAGAATATACATAGAAATGTTCCATTTTTGTGAAAAAATATGCATGTATATGTTTGCATATATACCCACATGTTTGTATATGCACAGAAAAATGTGAAAGGGTATAATCTGCAGTGTTAGCTGTAATTCCAGGCTGTGAAATTAGAAGCTGGGTGGTGTGGTTTTCACTTTTGATTTTATATGCATCTGTAATGTTTGGGATGTTGTATGAATATACATCCCTTTTGTCATAAAATATACAAATTTGAGAAAAATTGGTTTAAAAAAGTTAATGCATTAAACAATGAAATGTCATTGCAGGAAAATGTAACTAAGTGCAAAAAGTTTGGGATCGCTCAAATGCCATAGGAGTTAGGGTGAGGGGAGATCAATCAGCATTGAAGAGGTAGAAGGAGGCTTTCCAAAGAGGCAAAGAGAACAGAATTATATGAAAAGGACAGAATATAAGATTCTATACACAGTTTGATGCTAGTGAGGATGTGTGTGCCCATATAGATAGATGCAAGGAAATAAACACAACAGTGGTACCCCAAAATGTGATTAACAGTGTTCTTAAATGTTATTAGCTCTCTGTGTGAGATATGTGTTTTAATTTTCTTAAAGAACACTCTTGATTTTATAATTTTTTAACCAAAAAATTAAAAATAAAAGACTCAGTGATGTTTGTATAGGTGGGAAAGGATGAAAGGAGCTTCTGTGGGTAGAGCAGGCAGACAGGTGGATGTGTGAGACTCTTTAGATGAGTCTCAAGCGGAGGTCAGGAAGACACCACTTCTCCATAAGGCCCTCACATGCCCAGATGCGGGGTGGGAGAGTGGCGATTAGCATGTGTTGGCCACTCCTGAGTCAGGTGCTTTGCCTCTTAATTCACTGAATCCTTAGTATGTTCCTGCCCCTGAGGGACATAATTACCTCCAGGATGGGAGCAGGAGTTATAGGAAGGCATATTCTAGCTTGTGGTGAGGGCAACAGCCTATTAAATTGTACTTAAAAAAAATTATTCTTTAAGTTCTGGGATACTTGTGCGGAACGTGCAGGTTTGTTACATAGGTATACACGTGCCATGCTGGTTTGCTGCACCCATTAACTTGTCATCTACATTAGGTATTTCTCCTAATGCTGTCCCTCCCCCAGCCACCCACCCCCTGAAGGCCCCAGTGTGTGATGTTCACCTTCCTGTGTCCATGTGTTAAAGTCATGCACCGGCCAGTCCAACATGTTCATTTTCAAAGCTGATATAAAAATGTTGGCTCAATGACTCTAAATGCCCCCACTTACCTCAAGGGTAGTAAGAGGCCGGGTTATGTAACCATGGGTGGAGAGGACTTTTGGAGAGATCTGTAAGGTGCTCCAAAATCCCCCACCCCCAACACAAAGGGGAGAGAGTAGGGGCAGTGGTGTACCAAAGGTTGGGGCAGGAAGAGTCTGTCCCAGTGGGGAGAACTTTATCACAGACAGTGTTTAGTATTGCCAGAGCATGTTGATCATACAAATTAGACCAGAATTTGGTTGGTTTTATTATGATTTAAAAATTATCTGCAACACTGCACCTCCTTACTGCCTGTACCAGGGCAGAATGCTCCCATCACCCCTGAACCTTAGGATGCTGCTGGAGGGGTGTCTTTGTCTTCCATAAATTCAGAGAGAAGTGCCATTTTCTTTCTTCTCCATCATAAGAGAAACTTATGCCTCTGCAGTTTGAGGGGGGAGAAGAGGGGCTGTGAACTGGGGTCTGATCCCCATCTGAGAAATCTGAAGGGGGTCAGGTTGGCCAGCTGCCAGTGGGTAAGTGGAAAAAGAGGAGGGTGTGTTGGGAGAATCCTACAGCCCCAGAATATTAGGGCAAAGGATGCTGAAGTTTTGCCTAGACCAGCTTCGGGCCATGTGCACAAAAAGCCTTTCGTGGAGTCACAACAAGTCTCCAGCCTCTGCCTCCCCTGGGAAGGTTGGCTGGAGGGGCAAACATGCAGCAAGATTCTTGACCAAGAGAATCACTCAGTGATGGGTGAGTGGCTAGCCCTGAAGAAACCACAGAAGCACCCATGGAAAGGAAGTGTCAACTCTAAACACCTGTCAGACCCAGGGAGCCCAAAGCCAGCAAAAAACAGTACCCAACACATAAGAACTTTCCTGTCTCTGGTGGGGCGCGTAGTATTAGCCAGCCAGTGGGCGAGGGAGGAAGAGGGAAAGAAGCCTGGTTGGGTTTTCCACCTGGGCCTGGTCTAAGCTCGGCAGAGGGGCAGTGAAGAGCTGTAATGTTGAATGGATATGGGAGAGTTGATAGCTACCTGAGATTGGACACCCTCATGACTGAGTGGAGGACTTGTATCACCCAAAAGTGCCTAGAAAAGTCAAGGGAGGACCTGAACAGTAGAAGACAAAAAGACAGGTGCTTTGGACCATGAGTCCTACTTGTTCAACACACTGGTACACAGAGAACCTCCTAAAACTGAGAGCTCATTACCCCAGTAGGCCCTTAGTGCCAAAAGAGCATGGTTGGCATCCATCTTGTTCCTTGCATCTTCAACACCTGGCACAATGCCTAGCATATACCATGTAGTCTATAAATAGTCCTTGAATGAATTAATACATCTTGATCAAGCTGGGTGGGCTATACTATGAAGGGGTGAGCTTCCTGTGACAAGGAGGATGGAAGCAGGTGGTGCCAGAGGTGGACTTGCAGAGGGTCTTGCTTTGACTAGAAGATTGGCCAGGTGGTGCCAACATTTCCTTCCCTCCTACTGTTTTCATGGCTTTATGCTCTGGCACAGTTTCCCTACCTTATCTATAAAGAGTTAACACCAAAAGCCAGGATAAGGCCAGGTTTTAGAAAAAGCCTGTGCTTTTTGTTTCTGCTCTTGATTTTTCCAAAAATGAAATTATTGAGCAAAGTACAAATCTTTGTGCTACGTATTCACGTATATTTTCTCTTCTCTGAAATACATCTGAAAGGCAGATGCTATTTTTAATCCTCAACCTCAGTGAGGTTGAATAATTTACTCAAGGCTACTACTTAAGCTACCAAGTTGCCAAGATGGGACTCAAATGTAGGATGCTTTTTTATCTTTTTTAGGAGATGAAGTTATATGATTATCTTTCCTTATTCATGAGGTGAGACACTTTCTCAGGTTTATGGGTTACAAAGTTCACATGGCTTGGAGGAAAACCATGTGTGGTTTTAGGATTAAAGGGGCAGATTTTGAGAGGCAAGGGGTCATTTATTCAGAGTGCTTTGGGTCCAAGAAGAGGAAAGGGGTGGAAGGACTACAATATGGAGCTACCTGCCTTTGCAGGTAGTCATGGGGCACACTGAGCAGTTGCAGACTTGGGACGAGGAGCCAAAGCCCATGGATCTCAGTGGGTTTTGAGGAGCTGATCAGTGGGTTTCTCTAGACCCGAGAATGCACATCTATGGATACCAGGGCCACACTTCTGGGATGGACTTAGCTTGAAAATGCCATTAGAGTCGAACATATCTACTTTAATTTTTCCTGCTATTTAGTTGAAGTATTACATACCACATGAAAGAGCAGAAGTCATAAATTTACAGTGCAGTGACATCTTCCAAAATGAAAACCCCTGTCTGGCCACCATCCAGGTCAAAAAACATAATGTTAAGACACTCCAGAACATAATGTTAAGACACTCCAGCTCCTTGTGTCTCCAGCCAGTCCCAAACCCTCACCCCAAAGGCAGCTGCTATTCTGTTTTCTAACACTATAGAAATCTTTGTGTAGTTTTGAAATTTAAATCAATGGAGCCAAACAGTCTGTATGTTTTGTGTCTGATTTTTTTTGTTCAGCATTACATTTGAGATTTGTTTATGCTGTTGCATATAGTTTGCTCTTTTTCATTGCTGTATATTATTCCATTATAGAACTTCACCATGGTTTATTTATTTATTCTGCTATTAATAGACATTTTTTTTTCCAGTTTGGGGTGATGACAAATGATGATGCTATAGATTTCTTGTATATGTCTTCTTGTGCATATATGTACACATTTCTCTTGGAAATACACTTGGGATTATCGGGTCCTATCATAAGCATATGTTCAATTTTGCCAGATCCTGTTAAACCATTTTCGAAAGTGAATGTACAATTGTCCCCATTCTCCAGCAGCATAGAAAGTTCTAGTTTTTTTTTCACATCTTTGCCAATACTTGGTAATACCAGTTCTTTTAATTTTAACTATACTGATGAGCATGTAGCAGTAACTCATTTTGAAGTTCTTAGATGACTAAAGCTATTGAACACCTTTTCATAGGTTTCTTGGGGGCCCTTTGAAATTATCCTTGTTTGTGAAGTGCCTATTCAAGTCTCTTGTGCATTTGTCTATTATATTGTCTGTATTTTTTCTTACTGATTTGTAGGGGCTTTTAATATATATGACTGTGAGCTCTTTATCAGCTCTCTTTTGTAAATACCTCCCATTCCATGGCTTCTCATTCCCTTAATGGCATGTTTTGAAGAATGAAAGTTATTCATTTTAGCATAGTCCAATTTATTAATCTTTTGGTCATAAAGATCTTGTCCTATGTCATTTTGTAAGAAGGCAGTCTTCTCCCTGTTGGGCGGTATTGGCAACTTTGTCTTAAATCTAGCATCCATATGTGCACGAATTTGTTTCTAGACAGTTTATGTTTGGTCTATTTGTCTATGCTTATTTTCCAATGTCACACTGTCCTATTCCCTGCACCTTTATAATAAGTCTCATTATCTGATAGCATACATCCTTTAGCTCTGCTCTTCTTTATCTTCAAAATTGCCTTAACTCGTCGCATTTCAATAAAAATTTAGAGTCTGCTTGTCAATTTCCACCAAAATCAAAACCATCTGGGGATTTTATTGGGATCATTTTGAATCTATGGAGGGAGAGTGGACATCTTAACAATATCAAATCGTCTAACCATGAATATATTACATTCCTCCATTTATTTATTCAGACTTTAACATATTTCAACAATATTTTTGAGTTTTTGTGTTGAAGTCTTACACATCTATTTTGAATCTAGTTCTAGGCTGATTTGCTTTGTGATGCTGTTGTAAATAGCATTTTTCTTAACATTTTATTTTCTAATGGCTTGTTGCTGGTATATATAAATAAAATTTTAAAAAATATATTGATTTTGTATGTACTGGACTTGCTAAATTCACTATTTTCCTCTATCATTCAGTCATTTAATGACTTTATTTTAATTGTGGTAAAATACATATAACACACAATATGCTATCTTAACTACCTTTAAGTGTGCGGTTCAGTGGCAGTAACCACATTCCCATTGTTGTATCTTCACCACTATTCATCCACAGAACTTTTTTTGTCTTGCAAAACTGAAATTATGTACCTATTAAACTCATTTATTCATTTTTGAAGTGAGAAATAATTCACATACCATAAAATTTAGCCGTTATAAGTGTACAATTCAGTGTTGCTGTTTTTTTTTAACCACTGATACTTGTTTTTTCCAATTTGGGCTGAATGGAAAAAGCTTTGTGAATGGCTGCACAAAGTTGTGCAACCATTATCTAATTCCAGAGATGTTCAACTCTCCAAAAATAAACCCTGTTCTCATTAGCAGTCACTCCCAATTCCCCTCTCCCTTCCTCCCCTCTTTATTTTTATCCTGTTTATCTTTATATCTGTTCTTACACCAGTACCGCACTGTCTTGGCTCTTTTGAAATTGAGAAGCGTGAGTCCTCTGACCTTGCTTTTCTTTTTCAAGATTGTTTCGGCTGTTCTGCATCCCTTATATTTCCATATAAATTTAGGATCAGCTTTTCAATGTCTTCAAAAACAACTGGAATTTGGTAGAGATTGCATTGAATCTGTAGGTCAGTTTGGGGAGTATTGCCATCTTAATAATATTAAAGTTTGTCATCCTGTAACACGGGATGCCATTCCATTTATTTAGATCTTTAATTTCTTTCAATGATCTTTTGTAATTTTTATCATATAAATATTATACTTCTTTTGCTGAATTTATTTCTAACTGTTTTTTTCATTCTGATGTTATAAATAGATTTGTTTTCTTAATTACCTTTTCGGACTTTTTTGTTGCTGATGTATGGTAATAAAGTTAATTTTACTATATTGATCTTGTATCCTGCAACCTTGCTGAATTTGTTTCTTAGCTCTAATTGTTTTCTAGTGGCTTCCTTAACATTCTCTGTCTAGAGAATAGCGTCATCTATGAATACAGAGAGTTTTATGTCTTTTCCAATCTGAATTTTAAAAATTTCTTTCCATTGACTATTACCATGGTTAGAATCTCCAGTGAAATGTTGAGTACAAGTGGTAACAGTGGACATCCTTGTCTCGTTCTTGATCTCACGAGGAAAACTTACAGTCTTTTGCTATTAAGTGTGATGTTAGTTGTAGGTTTTTGTAGTCAACTTTTTTCAGGTTGAGGAAGTTCCCTTCTATTCTTAGTTTGCTTAGTGTTTTTTCAATCATGAAAAGGTGTTGAGTTTTATCAATGCTTTTTCTGCATCTATTGAGATATCATGAGGTTTTTATCCTTTATTCCATTAACATGGTGCATGACATTGATTGATTTTTATATGTTGGGCCAACTATCATTCCCGTGATAAATCCCACTTGATCTTGTGTATAATTCTTTTATATAATATTTTGTGGATTTTGTTTGTTAGTGTTTTGTTGAGGATTTTTGTGTCTATGTTTATAAGCCATGTGTGTCTGCAGTTTTCTTGTGATGTTTTAAAGTGGCTTTCATGTCGGGGCATAATACTGGCCTTATAGAATGGATTGGGAAGTGTATCATTTTCTTTTATTTTTTGGAATAATTTGTGAAAGATTAATATTAATTCTTCTTTAAAAGTTTGGTGTGTTTCACTAGTTAAGGCATTGGAGTTTTCTTTGTGTGAATTACTACTAATTCAATGTCTTTACATGTTATAGGCTTATTCAGATTTTTTATTTTGTTTTGAGTCAATTTGGTAGTTTGTGTGTTTCTAGGAACTTATCCATTTCATCTAGGTTTTAAAATTTGTTGGCATTCAATTTTTCATAGTATTCCCTTATAATATTTTTATTTCTGTGAAGTTAGTTGTAATGTCCTCTCTTTCATTCCTGATTTTAGTAATTTGAGGTTTCTCTCTTTTTTCTTTTACTTGGTGAGTATAGCTAAAGGTTTGTCAAATTCTTTCTTGTACAATACTCTCTGTTTTAAAATATTTTTAGTGGCCTCATTGAAATACAATTGTTATACCAAATTGCACATATTTAATGTATACAATTTAATAGGTTTGAACACACTGCACACACCCATGAAACCATCACTGCCATCAAGATAATAAGTATATTCATCACCTCTAAAACTGTCCTCTGCCACTTGCCTCTTTTTTGTAGTAAGAACATTTAGCTTGAGATTTACCCTCTTAACAAAATTTAAAGTGTACAATAAAGTATTGTTAACTATAGGCACAGTGTTATACAGCAGCTCTCTAGAACTTCTTCCTTTTGCATAACTAAAACTTTTCACCTGCTGTACTCCTCATTTCCCCTCCCCTCCAGCCCGTTGTAATCACCATTATGTTCTCTGCTTTTATGAGTTTAACTATTTTAGATACCTCATGTAAGTGGAATCATGCAGTATATGTGCTTATGTGACTGACTTATTTCACTAAGCATAGTGTCCTCCAGGTTCATCCATGTTGTCACATATAGCATGATCTTCTACTTTTTTAAGGCTGAAAGGTACTCCATTGTATGTATAACACATTTTCTTTATCCATTCATTGATTTGGGGACATTTATGTTATTTTATATCTTGGTTGTTGTGAATAATGCTCCAATGAACATGAGAATGCAAATATTTCTTTGAGATTGTGATCTCAATTCTTTTGGGTATCTACCCAGAAGTGACATTGCTGAATTATATGATGTCCTATTTTTAATTTTTTTGAGGAAACTCCATATTATTTCCCATTGAAGTTGCATCAAAATCTCAAGGGCATATTTTATTTTATTATTTTATTTTAAATTCCAGGATACAAGTGCAGGGCATGCTGGTTTGTTACATAGGTAAACGTGTGCCATGGTGGTTTGCTGCACCTATTAACCCATCACCTAGGTATTAAGCCCCACATGCATTAGCTATTTATCCTAATGTTCTCCTCCCACTGCACTCTGACTAGCCCTGGTGTGTGTTGTTCCCCTCCATGTGTCCATGTGTTCTCATTGTTCAGCTCCCACTTATAAGTGAGAACATGTGGTGTTTGGTTTTCTGTTCGTGTGTTAGTTTGCTGAGGATAATGGTTTCCAGCTCCATCCATGTCCTTGCAAAGGGCATAATCTCATTCCTTTTTATGGCTGCATAGCATTCAGTGGTATATATGTACCATATTTTCTTTATCCAGTCTATCATTGATGGGCATTTTGGGTTGATTCCATGTCTTTACTATTGTGAATGATGCTGCAATGAACATATGTGTGCATGTATCTTTGTAATAGAATGATTTATACTCTTTTGCGCATATACCTAGTAATGGGATTGCTGGGTCAAATGGTATTTCTGGTTCCAGATCATTGAGGAATCGTCACACTGTCTTCCACAATGGTTGAACTAGTTTATATTGCCACCAAAAACTTTCCTATTTCTCCACAGCCTCACCAGTATCTGTTGTTTCTTGACATTTTATTTATTTTTTATTTTTTTTCCATTTGTCTTCAATGTTTATTAGTGTGGGAAAATGAAAAATACATGTTACAGATTAGGAAAAATGGAAAAGAGAATAGGGATTAGAGGGCTGTGAATTCCAAGTAAATATTACGGTATGTTATCTAGTAGTATGACTGTCATCTAGATTAATATATTTGAGAAATAAACAGAACAATATAAGAAAAACCAAACAATATAATAATAACACGTAAGAATTTTTATGTATTTTGATGAGCTAACTGAATCCAAGTCAGTAATATTATACATACAGTTTTTCAATGACATGAAAGTGGAAGTTTGTGAGATAAGAATGAAATGAACTATAGAACATTTCACATTCAAACTGATTGAACCCTTAATGAAATTGATTTCAGGCCGGGCGCGGTGGCTCAAGCCTGTAATCCCAGCACTTTGGAAGGCCGAGGCGGGCGGATCACAAGGTCAGGAGATCGAGACCATCCTGGCTAACACGGTGAAACCCCGTCTCTACTAAAAAATACAAAAAATTAGCCGGGCGAGGTGGCGGGCACCTGTAGTCCCAGCTACTGGGGAGGCTGAGGCAGGAGAATGGCGTGAACCCGGGAGGCGGAGCTTGCAGTGAGCTGAGATCTGGCCACTGCACTCCAGCTTGGGCGACAGAGTGAGACTCAGTCTCAAAAAAAAAAAAAAAAAAAAAAAAAAGAAATTGATTTCAGTTTCTTTTTTTACATTATTATACTTTAAGTTCTAGGGTACATGTGCACAACATGCAGGTTTGTTACATATGTATTACATATGTTACATATGTATACGTATGTATACATGTGCCATGTTGGTGTGCTGCACCCATTAACTCGTCGTTTACATTAGGTATATCTCCTAATGCTATCCTTACCCCTCCCACCCACAATAGACCCCAGTATGTGATGTTCCCCACCCTGCATCCAAGTGTTCTCATTGTTCAGTTCCCACCTATGAGTGAGAACATGCGGTGTTGGGTTTTCTCTCTTTGTGATAGTTTGCTCAGAATGATGGTTTCCAGCTTCATTCATGTCCCTACAAAGGACATGAACTCATCCTTTTTTATGGCTGCATAGTATTCCATGGTGTACATGTGCCACATTTTCTTAATCCAGTCTATCATTGATGGACATTTGGCTTGGTTCCAAGTCTTTGCTATTGTGAATAGTGACACAATAAATGTATGTGTGCATGTGTCTTTATAGCAGCATGATTTATAATCCTTTGGGTATATGCCCAGTAATGGGATAGCTGGGTCAAATGGTATTTCTAGTTCTAGATCCTTGAGGAATTGCCACACTGTCTTCCACAATGGTTGAACTAACTTACAGTCCCACCAACAGTGTAAAAGCATTCCTATTTCTCCACATCCTCTTCAGCACCTGTCGTTTCCTGACTTTTTAATGATCGCCATTCTAACTGATGTGAGATGGTATCACATTGTGGTTTTCATTTGCATTTACCTGATGGTCAGTGATGACGAGCATTTTTTCACGTGTCTGTTGGCTGCATAAATGTTTTCTTTTGAGAAGTGTCTGTTCATATCCTTTGCCCACTTTTTGATAGGGTTGTTTGATTTTTTTCTTGTAAATTTGTTTCAGTTCTTTGTAGATTCTGGATATTAGCCCTTTGTCAGATGGGTAAATTGTGAAAATTTTCTCCCATTCTGTAGGTTGCCTGTTCACTCTGATGGTAGTTTCTTTTGCTGTGCAGAAGTTCCTTAGTTTAATTAGATCCCATTTGTCAGTTTTGGCTTTTGTTGCCATTGCTTTTGGTGTTTCAGTCATGAAGTCCTTGCCCATGCCTATGTCCTGAATGGTATTCCCTAGGTTTTCTTCTAGGGTTTTTATGATTTTAGGTCTAACATTTAAGTCTTTAATCGATCTTGAATTAATTTTTGTATAAGGTGTAAGGAAGGGATCCAGTTTCAGCTTTCTACATATAGCTAGCCACTTTTCCCAGCACCATTTATTAAATAGGGAATCCTTTCCCCATTTCTTGTTTTTGTCGGGTTTGTCAAAGATCAGATGGTTGTAGATGTGTGGTATTATTTCTGAGGGCTCTATTCTGTTCCATTGGTCTGTATCTCTGTTTTGGCACCAGTACCATGCTGTTTTGGTTACCGTAGCCTTGTATTACAGTTTGAAGTCAGGTAACGTGATGCCTCCAGGTTTGTTCTTTTGGCTTAGGATTGTCTTGGCAATGCAGGCTCTTTTTGTTTCCATATGAACTTTAAAGTAGTTTTTTCCAATTCTGTGAAGAAAGTCATTTGTAGCTTGATGGGGATGGCATTGAATCTATAAATTACCTTGGGCAGTATGGCCATTCTCACAATATTGATTCTTCCTATCCATGAGCATGGAATGTTCTTCCATTTGTTTGTATCCTCTTTTATTTCGTTGAGCAGTGGTTTGTAGGTCTCCTTGAAGAGGTCCTTTACATCCCTTGTAAATTGGATTCCTAGGTATTTTATTCTCTTTGAAGCAATTGTGAACAGGAGTTCACTCATGATTTGGCTGTCTTTTATTGGTGGCTAGGAATGCTTGTGGTTTTCGCACATTGATTTTGTATCCTGAGACTTTGCTGAAGTTGCTTATTAGCTTAAGGAGATTTTGGGCTGAGATGATGGGATTTTCTAAATACACAATCATGTCATCTGCAAAGAGGGACAATTTGACTTCCTCTTTTCCTAATTGAATACCTTTTATTTCTTTCTCTTGCCTGATTGCCCTGGCCAGAACTTCCAACACTATGTTGAATAGGAGTGGTGAGAGAGGGCATCCCTGTCTTGTGCCAGTTTTGAAAGGGAATGCTTCCAGTTTTTTCCCATTCAGTATGATATTGGCTGTGGGTTTGTCATAAATAGCTCTTATTATTTTGAAATACGTCCCATCAATACCTAGTTTATTGAGAGTTTTTTAGCGTGAAGGGCTGTTGAATTTTGTCAAAGGCATTTTCTGCATCTATTGAGATAATCATGTGGATTTTGTCTTTGGTTTTGTTTATACGATGGATTACGTTTATTGATTTGCATGTGTCGAACCAGCCTTGCATCCCAGGTATGAAGCCAACTTGATCGTGGTGGATACGCTTTTTGATGTGCTGCTGAATTCGGTTTGCCAGTATTTTAGTGAGGATTTTTGCATTGATGTTCATTAGGGATATTGCTCTAAAATTCTCTTTTTTTGTTGTGTCTCTGCCAGACTTTGGTATCAGGATGATGTTGGCCTCATAAAATGAATTAGGGAGGATTCCCTCTTTTTCTATTGACTGGAATAGTTTCAGAAGGAATTCTACCTCTGGTAGAATTTGGCTGTGAATCCATCTGGTCCTGGACTTTTTTTGGTTGGTAAGCTAATAATTATTGCCTCAATTTCAGAACCTGTTATTGGCCTATTTGGTGATGAAACTTCCTCCTGGTTTAGTCTTGGGAGGGTGTATGTGTCCAGGAATTTATCTATTTCTTCTAGATTTTCTAGTTTATTTGAGGAGAGGTGTTTATAGTATTCTCTGATGGTAGTTTGTATTTCTTTGGGGTCAGTGGTGATATCCCCTTTATCATTTTTTATTGCGTCTATTTGATTCTTCTCTCTTTTCTTCTTTATTACGTCTTGCTAGAGGTCTATCAATTTTGTTGATCTTTTCAAAAAACCAGCTCCTGGATTCATTGATTTTTTGAAGCGTTTTTTTGTGTCTCTATCTCCTTCAGTTATGCTCTGATCTTAGTTATTTCTTGCCTTCTGCTGGCTTTTGAATGTGTTTGCTCTTGTTTCTCTAGTTCTTTTAATTGTGATGTTAGGGTGTCAATTTTAGATCTTTCCTCTTTCTCTTGTGGGCATTTAGTGCTATAAATTTCCCGCTACACACTGCTTTAAATGTGTCCCAGAGATTCTGGTATGTTGTGTCTTTGTTCTCACTGGTTTCAAAGAACATCTTTATTTCTGCCTTCATTTTGTTATTTACCCAGTAGTCATTCAGGAGCAGGTTGTTCAGTTTCCATGTAGTTGAGCGGTTTTGAGTGAGTTTCTTAATCCTGACTTCTAGTTTGATTGCCCTGTGATCTGAGAGACAGTTTGTTATAATTTCTGTTCTTTTACATTTGCTGAGGAGTGCTTTACTTCCAACTATGTGATCAATCTTGGAATAAGTGCAATGTGCTGCTGAGAAGAATGTATATGCTGTTGATTTGGGGTGGAGGGTTCTGTAGATGTCTATTAGGTCCGCTTGATGCAGAGCTGAGTTCAATTCCTGGATATCCTTGTTAACTGTCTGTCTCGTTGATCTGTCTAATGTTGACAGTGGGGTGTTAAAGTCTCCCATTATTATTGTGTGGGAGTCTAAGTCCCTTTGTAAGTCTTTTAAGACTTGCTTTATGAATCTGGGTGCTCCTGTATTGGGTACATATATATTTAGGATACTTAGCTCTTCTTGTTGAATTGATCCCTTTACCATTATATAGTGGCCTTCTTTGTCTCTTTTCATCTTTGATGGTTTAAAGTCTGTTTTATCAGAGACTAGGATTGCAGCCCCTGCTTTTTTTTTTTTTTTTTTTTTCCATTTGCTCGGTAGATCTTCCTCCATCCCTTTTTTTGAACCTATGTGTGTCTCTGCACATGAGATGGGTCTCCTGAATGATGGGTCTTGACTGTTTATCCAATTTGCCAGTCTGTGTCTTTTAATTGGAACATTTAGTTCATTTACATTTAAATTTAATATTGTTATGTGTGAATTTGATCCTGTCATTATGATGTTAGCTGGTGATTTTGCTCATTAGTTGATGCAGTTTCTTCCTAGCATTGATGGACTTTACAATTTGGCATGTTTTTGCAGTGGCTGGTACCAGTTGTTCCTTTCCATGTTTAGTGCTTCCTTCAGGAGCTCTTGTAAGGCAGGCCTGGTGGTTACAAAAATCTCTCAGCATTTGTTTGTCTGTAAAGGATTTTATTTCTTCTTCACGTATGAAGCTTAGTTTGGCTGGATGTGAAATTCTGGGTTGAAAATTCTTTTCTTTAAGTATGTTGAATATTGGCCCCCAACTATCTTCTGGCTTGTAGGGTTTCTGCCGAGAGATCTGCTGTTAGTCTGATGGGCTTCTCTTTGTGGGTAACCCAACTTTTCTCTCTGGCTGTCCTTAACATTTTTTCCTTCATTTCAACTTTGGTGAATCTGACAATTATGTGTCTTGGAGTTGCTCTTTTCGAGGAGTATCTTTGTGGCATTCTCTGTATTTCCTGAATTTGAATGTTGGCCTGCTTTGCTAGGTTGGGGAATTTCTCCTGGATAATATCCTGCAGAGTGTTTTCCAACTTGGTTCCATGCTCCCTGTCACTTTCAGCTACACCAGTCAGATGTAGATTTGGTCTCTTCACATAGTCCCATATTTCTTGGAGGCTTTGTTCATTTCTTTTTACTCTTTTTTCTCTAAACTTGTCTTCTCGCTTCATTTCATTCATTTGATCTTCAATCACTGATACCCTTTCTTCCACTTGATCAAATTGGCTACTGAAGCTTGTGCATGTGTCACGTAGTTCTTGTGCTATGGTTTTCAGCTCCATCAGGTCATTTAAGTACTTCTCTACACTTGTTTATTCATCTAATCTTTCTTCAAGGGTTTTAGCTTCTTTGCAATGGGTTTGAACATCCTCCTTTAGCTCAGAGAAGTTTGTTATTACCCATCGTCTGAAGCCTTCTTCTCTCAACTTGACAAAGTCATTCTCCGTCCAGCTTTGTTCCCTTGCTGGCGAGGAGCTGCGTTACTTCGGAGGAGAAGAGGCACTTTGATTTTTAGAATTTTCAGCTTTTCTGCTCTGGTTTCTGCCCATCTTTGTGGTTTTATCTACCTTTGGTCTTTGATGATGGTACAGATGGGGTTCTGGCGTGGATGTCCTTTCTGTTTGTTAGTTTTCCTTCTAACAGTCAGGACCCTCAGCTGCAGGTCTGTTGGAGTTTGCTTGAGATCCACTCCAGACCCTGTTTGCCTGGGTATCACCAGCGGAGGCTGCAGAATAGCAAATATTGCAGAAAAGCAGATGTCACTGCCTGATCCTGCCTCTGGATGCTTCATCTCAGAGGGGCACGTGGCTGTATGAGGTGTCAGTCGGACCCTTCTGGGAGGTGTCTCCCAGTTAGGCTACTTGGGGGTCAGGGACCCACTTGAGGAGGCAGACTGTCCGTTCTCAGATCTCAAACTCCATGCTGGGAGAACCACTGCTCTCTTCAAAGCTGCCAGACAGGGACGTTTAAGTCTGCAGAAGTTTCTGCTGCCTTTTGTACAGCTATGCCCTGCCCCCAGAGATGGAGTCTACAGAGGCAGTCAGGCCTCCTTGAGCTGCGGTGGGCTCCACCCAGTTCCAGCTTTGCAGTTGCTTTGTTTACCTA
Source organism: Rhinopithecus roxellana (assembly GCF_007565055.1). Classification (NCBI taxonomy): domain Eukaryota; kingdom Metazoa; phylum Chordata; class Mammalia; order Primates; family Cercopithecidae; genus Rhinopithecus; species Rhinopithecus roxellana. The sequence goes on along the minus strand of NC_044560.1, from coordinate 93,243,409 downwards.
CTCAAGCCTCAGCAATGGCGACGCCCCTCCCCCAGCCTCGCTGCTGCCTTGCAGTTCGATCTCAGACTGCTGTGCTTGCAGTGAGTGAGGCTCGGTGGGCATGGGACCCTCCGAG